>NC_056735.1:782941535-783146535 GCF_019279795.1 Protopterus annectens
TATGAAACAGTTGATTTGGCATAGTGGTATGCTGCTCTGACTGTAGTGTACAGGGTCCTCGGTTCAAAACTTGGCAGGGAAATGCATGGTGGTAACATGGCATTCTTTTCTAGAAACTTTCCAAGATTATACAAGCAATGTTTAAAATGTGTCCCTAGTTTTTGGGCTTTTGTCACCCCCTTTAAATGTTGGCTTTTTCCAGATTTCTTGTGCTTCAAAGTTGAGAGATACAGCTGAGTGTCAAGTGGATTTTACAAGGAGCTGAGAGCTTGAAGAGAAGTTTATTGCTGTTTATGCTAAGTCTGCTTGCATTGTTAATAGCACAACAGGTAGTGTACTTGCTTTTGATGTACAGGCGGTGGGTTCTATTCCACAGCATAGAGATGCAGTGCTGATACTGTACTGTGTTGTACTTTTAAAGGGGGCGGATGCTGCAGTCCTGAGAATGTCCTCTTTGGTGGAGATAACTAGTAATTATAAACCTGTTATCAGTTTGCCATCCATTCCCTATTGCAATATTACCAACTTATAATTTTTTTTAATGTAATGTAGGCAATTTATTCCTCAAGGGCAACAGGCACTTTATTTGTACATGAAACAATGAAATATAAAGTTGTTTGCTAGCAACCTCTTCCTTAGTTACATATCTCTTTAATGTGGAATTATTTAGATGACTTTTACTTCTGCAGAGATTGTGCATATTTACTGATACTGGTGGATTGTAGAAGTTTGAGTAGACTTTTATGATGGAAATGTTCTGAATTCGGCAGTTTTGTCATTATTGGTGGATGCATTTTGTTTCATTATTTACTGGAAAAATGTTCAAAACAATAATTTTAAAATGCTATCTAACAACTGTACTGTATTATACAAGGAATATAATTCAATACAATCAAGAAGGTGTATCAAAGAACACATGTATGTTTCCTGTGCAAGGGGCCTATGATTTGAAAACAGCTCAAAGTTAATCTTTATCTGCCACTGGCCAGATGCATTTTCTTTGAATGTGGGTTTCGATGCTCTTTCAAGGAATGTAAGTTTCAAGGACAGAGAAGATTTAATGTTAAGTCTATTTTCATTGTGAGACTGCATTGCTTTGTTTAGCAGATGTCTGTTAGTGTTTGTGCTGTAAAATGTAAAATAAAACTTTTAAATGTAATCCAAATCATTGTAGAAGTAAAGTAGCATGCACATTACAGTGTTTATGGTAAATGGGGCAAAATAGCCAAGTAATGGGACATTGGAATAACTGCAGGGGGGAGTCCCCATTCGACCATGATTTTGTCAGGGGGGAAAGACGGAATACTCAGACAGCCCCGGCTGAAATATACATCTTAACTGTCCAGAGTTTTGCAGAATTAATAGATTTTTGCTTCTTTTTTTGGTTTGTTCCTCATAAAATTTGTGGTTTCTGGCAAATCATTTAGGATTGAAATCACTAAATAATGACAGACATTGAGTTTCAGACTTCATACCCTTCAGATAAATGCATGCTAAAGCAAGACCTGTTATTTTGTCAACTGTCTAAGTTTATACAAGAGCAATTTGTAGTACTGTTTGTATATTCCCCCACTATATTTGGCTTTGTCCATATTTCCTTTATTAAGAGGTTGAGAGGTACACATAAATAAATCGCTTTATAGAATTAAGTATATCCAAATCTCTCAACTGTCCCTGATTTTGGCTCAAAATGTTGCTCTCCCCCTAATAATCCCTCCATAAAATGGCAAATTTGGAAGAAAATGTGGAGGGTTTACAATTAATAAATAATTGTAATCATGAGAGTTATACATTCCTTTTAATTTCAGAAATGCATGTAGATATTACAGTATTTTCAGAAGCTCATTACATTTATTGGATCCTTGCAGTCATCTTTGCAGGCTTTACCCGTAAACTAAACATAATGCCAATCTTTCATGTGTGGTCCATAACTTGTGCAGTAATCCTTTAAACAATTTATCTTGAGCTTGTTTCTTGTTTGCTATTCATTTTTTACTTTGATCATGTTTTCCCCATGAAACAAATAGATAGTTGTCAGGCAGCAGGTCTTTTTTGGATAAGAAACATTTTTACAAGTGGGGGTGTCACAGAGATTGCTACTTTCAGCGTGTTACTTGGTACTTTTATAAAGCTGAATATAAATTATAATTAGAACTGCAGTGCAAGGAGAAGTGGGTTGAGTTGAGTGCTGCTTGTTTTTTAATACTTGATTTTGACTGGCATTCCAGTAATGTATTTAAAAAGTAATTTATTTTTTCATGCCTCACAACCTTTTTGTTTCCATCTAGATATTAAGTAAGCTGTCATGTAGCGAATGCACTGAAATATTTTTTTTCTTCTACACTTCATTTTGTCTTGAATGGACTCTTATAATGATGGTGGCACGCAGGGCAGCATACTTAATTAAAGTCTCAGTTTTTGCGTTTTTTTAACATAGCCCCAACCCTTTCTAATTGGCCACACCCCTTCCCATTGCCCCCACCCATTCAGCTGTCTCCTGCAGCCCCCCTTTAACTTGAAGTCACCAGCCTCCACTGCTACTAGTACTACTCCTACTACTAGAAATACGCCTACTACTAACACTACACCAACTGCTGGTACTATGACTACTTCCTCATATACCTCTTAGCATTCAGTCTCATATCATTCTTCTTAACCCTCATTCCCACAAAACATCAAATTTCAATTTATTATTGACTTATGTGAAGGCGTGCCATGGAAGTGGCAGTGAGAAGTTAGAACAGCACTTGGTGACAGCACTATCAGAAACATTATCTGTATCATCAAGCAATAGAAAGAGACAATTATGGTGTATAAGTAACTGACTGAGATGGTGTTGAAAAATTGTTTAGGAATCAAAGCACAACATTATAGAAACAAGGACTAATGACATGAAAGGTTGGAACATGGAACTACTTGGCTATAGGTTGTTCAGGAATCACAGATAAAAGAGAGATGGGCTGGATTAACAATCTACATAAAGAAGACATTAAGTACGAGGGCAAATAGGAAAAAGATCACCAGGCAGGAATGGAGCAAGAGTATAGCCAGGGTTAGAATCTAGGGAAAGTGCCCCAGCAGACAGGGTACAGGTAGGCTCAAAGAACCACTGGACAGATACAGTATGTCATTTGCATGACCCAATAAGAGAAGAAGATGAGAGACAGCAGCAGAGAATGAAGGAGTAGAGTGGGAAGAAGAGGCTAACATTAATGCATGAAATGAATGTCCCCAAAGCAGACTGGGAGATTCTTTGGTCCAGGGCAGAGGATTCATACAAGTTGGTTTAGGTCTTGAACCATAAGGGGTACAGTCAACTGGAAAGGGACTGTATGAAAAATGATAGAAATCTGGATGTGGTCCTAACCAATACAGAGGGTGTCATTGATGCCCAGGTCACCGTAAGTCAGCAGTGGTCATGACACTGTGTAGTTTAGAGTATGAGGGAAGGTAAAATAAAAAATACAAAGACAATGGTAGATAATTTTACAAGAGTGAATTATTTTTTGTTTGGGGAGGTGGTCAAAGATGAGTTAAGAAACTGGAAGCTAATCAAGGGAGTGAAACAGGTCAGGGAGTGGATCAGGAATGGAGTACTCAGGGCGATGGATAAAGGTATGATGAAGAGTCAAAAGTTAAAAAATGGACAATAATCAATGTGACTGCATAAGTATGTGAAGCTTGCAGTCAGAGTTTACATGAGGTTACTATTGGGAAGTGAAGGAAGCATAGCACAAGGAAATTAACAAAAAGGCAACAAAGAGAGTATGTATGCCAGCATGAGATCACATTGAGAAGGAGTATACATGCTCAGCTCTGTAAGGAAGTAGAGTAATCTGTAATAAAAAGAAAGCCTCAGGGGAAAATAATTATTTTGAGAGTGCAAAATCACTGCCAAGTGGATGAAAAAGAAAGGCAAAGAGAAGGGTTCTGTGAAGAAGAAAGAAGAAGAAAGGAACATGATGGCTCATAGTCAAGAAGATTCAATGGAAACAACAATGTTATAGATAATATGGGCAAAAATTAGAGATGTAAAGCAGACCTTATTGGCAAACATTGCCAGTCAGGAAAAGGAAATGGTAGAAGTGGTGGAGGGGTTGAATGAGCCGATAGTGATAATACAAGAACTGTTGGCAGAGAATCAGGAGTTAAAAGCACAAGTGGATGCAGATGAATTCAGACTGCAGTATTTGGATGTGAAGACAGTACACCTAGAAGGTTGTGAAAGGAGGGAAAATATTACAATAGCAGGTATCCCAGAAAGTTTTGAGACAGCCATAGTACCAAAGAGGTCAGAGATTTATAGTCTAAATGAACAGGGATTCCAGTGGGGATGATTAAAATAGAGTGAGCACATCACACAGCGAGAGAAGTTGCTGAAGGAGCTGCAGCAACCAAAAACAATGAACGCTGGAGAAGAGCCAGCATTTGTTGAGCATAGTGATGCTTTTGAAAACCCAGAGGCTTCATAATTCTATGAGACCAGCACTGAGAGAGAGAGAGAGAGAGAGAGAGAGAGAGAGAGGGTTCAGCTGGTGAATACTATACCCAGGCACACTTTGGATATTTGCCCTAGGGGTCACAAGATTGTTCACCAAGCCAGATGAGGTGTTGAGTTTCATGAAAAGTTGATTAATCTGAGGTATGTTCCAGAAAATGGAGAAGTGCAGTGCAATGAACCAAGTGGTTTAGAAAACACTGCAGAGATGAGCAAACAAGGGAAAGAAGTGGGCATGTCTTTCTTTTCAAAGGAGACAGAAGTTAACAGAAAAGGTGAACTTGGTACAGGAAGCTAGATGGATAGGGATGGTAGAAAAATGATTGCTGCTGCAGTTAACAGTATAAAAAATGCATCACATGAACTGAATTGAGGGGAGAACAATCAGGTTCTGGAACTTGAATTAAAGTTATTTAGTCACCACAACTCTGTTGTGTGATATCCCTATTGGGTGAAATTATATACAAGTGATAGTGAATTGAAAAGGAAAGTATGACTGTCAGTAAACCATTGTACTTTTTCTTTTTTTCTTCTACAAAGACAGTTCATATTTTCTATAGCAGTCAGCTGGAACAATAGCCATTCCACCTTAGATAAGGTGCCTTCCCGTGGCAGAGGAGGGAAGGAGTTTAACTTAAAGCAAACAACAATACTGGTTTGTATTCACACTGGGGATCATGATGAATGTGCAAAAAGTAATTTAGAGTAACAGAGTTTAATTTGTGGTAAAATACAGTATGTTAGTGCATTAAGGGGGACATCAATCATAAATGTAACCAGTGAAGTATTTGCACTTAATTGTGTTTAAGAGGGAAGTATCCTGGCATGGAACATGTCCCTTTTCTTTTTATTTCCTGTTCTTCTGCTGAAGACTACTATCATTCCATTAAATAAATAAAAAAGGTAGGGGGAAGGAAAAAGGGTGAAGAAAGGGGGGAGCAAATGTCATGAATGCAATTGTAGCTGAAAATAATTGTACCCTGAAGGTGTAATAAATCAGAATACAAGAAAATTAAATAATAGTAGGAAGACAGTGGTTAAATATCTTATACTTAAATTGAAAAGAATCAAGCTGTTAGTAGAGTGCAGGGTGAGAACCAAATGTAGTGGCAGTAAATAGGAATAACGAGGCAACAGGAATGAGTTTGGCACAAAAGAGGATGGAACATAGGCTGTAACTAGGTCAACAGGACTCCAACCTAGGTTAGTAGAACATCCCTTTCCAAATTTGTAAGTAAATATAGGAGATTTCAGATTTTTGCTTTTGTCTACATGAATATTTTTACACACCAGACATATTAACAATAATGTTTCCAAGGGGTATAAAAAGAATGCTGGAGATGCAGGGCGGAAAGGAACACCTGGCTGCATATTTTTGAGAAAGCAGAAAACTGGGGACATACAAGAAAGAATTAGAGGGCATATTAAAGAGCCTCATGAGAAAGAGATAGGCATGAATCTTAAACTTTGGTTGTTAAAGTTTGGTAAGGGAATTGCACACAATATAAAGCGATAGAAGGAAAGTTAATGAAAACAGGGAAGAAAGGAATTATAAGAAAATATGAAAAATAGGAGCCCAATGTAAGAGAAGTAATAGATTTTAAAAATGAGCTAGAAATAAGGGAGAGTTTGAGAGCAGATGAGGTAGGAAATAGGAAGCATAGAAATATATGGAGTAAACAGAAGGAAAAAGTGGTTGATAATGTAGGAAAATGAAACAGTAGATGGGGAGCAGTGAGGTTACAGGGGAAGACTGGACTGGATGCTTATATATAAAGTTTAAAAATAAGATGGTGGAGAAAAGGGAGTATTGTAAATAATTATCAAGGGATGAAGTTGGGGATGTAATAATCCAAAGTTGTTTATAATTAGCAGGTTAACATGATTATGTTGTCTAATTGGGATAGAGTGGGTTCACTTGCTAGACAGAGAAAATGATATGGGTAAAGGCCATAAAGACAGAAGAGTACATGAAACATTTCATCACTTAGCCATATTATGAAGGCATAAATCTCTATCTTGCTTTTAATTGTTTGTTTGTGTCTTTCGGCTTTTCTCGGTTAGGGGTCGCCACAGCAGAACTCCGGTCTGCTAATGATTGGCAGTTGATTTTTACGTACCGGCTTGCCAGGCCTGACGCACAACCTTCAACGAAGGTACGCCCATTCACGCATGTCTCTACGCAGAAGATGATCTAAGGAGTGTAAATATAACATCTAACTGTGGTAGCGAAGGAGAAATGCAGTTAGCAATGAGTACAAACATAAAGTATTATTAATTGAATATGCCAGCATAAAATGAAGAAAAAAAACAGAAAAAGCTATTAAGAGTACAGGAAGGCATTGAAAGAGGGAGGAAAAAGATAATGGGGAGACCTATACATTAAGGGATCAGGGAATGGAAAGGAACAAAGCATGAGTAGATGGCTAAAACAGAAGGGAGGAAAGAGCTTTTAACTAGAGGGATTAAATATGAATAAAGAGGGATACCATAATCTCAAAGAAGTACTGGGAATACCACTCAGGACAGGTAAATCAGAGTGAGATAGTAAGTCTAAACCAATTTATAGGGCTATGGAGAGCTGAGTCTTATGCTCCACTGGTCAATATAAATAGTATAGGGCTAAGGGTGCTGAGTCTTATGCTCCATTGGTCAGTATAAATAATTATAGGGCTGAGGGTGCTTAGTCTTATACTCCATGGGTCAGTATAAATAATTATAGGGCTGAGGGGTGCTGAGTCTTATGCTCCATGGGTCAGTATAAATAGTTATAGGGCTGAGGAGTGCTGAGTCTTATGCTCCATGCGTCAGTATAAATAGTTCTGGGCTGAGGGGTGCTGATTCTTATGCTCCACGGGTCAGTATAAATAGTTATAGGGCTGTGGAGTGCTGAGTCTTATGCTTCACGGGTCAGTATAAATAGTTCTGGGCTGAGGGGTGCTGAGTCTTATGCTCCATGGGTCAGTATAAATAGTTCTGGGATGAGGGGTGCTGAGTCTTATGCTCCATGGGTCAGTATAAATTGACAAGTATTTGTTTAGAACAACAGGAAAGATTAACATTCACAGGAATAATCTATGTTAAATTGTCTATGGACACCAAGCTGTTGCACTGTATTTAAGAATAATATGTGTACTGTGTATTTATGTCTTTCTTTGTCTTTCGGCTTTTCCCAGTTAGGGGTCGCCACAGCGGAACTCCAGTCCGCTAATGATTGGTAGTTGATTTTTACGTGCCGGGTTTACCAGCCCTGATGCACAACCTTCAACGAAGGTACGTCCTTTCATGCATATCTCCACACAGAAGATGCTCTAGCTGAGAATCGAACTGGACAGTGTCTTACTGTGAGGTGACAACGCTACCGCAGCACATCATATTAAAGGCATTTAGCTATGAAAAAAATGAAACTCTTATGAGAAGACATAAAAACATGGGTATTCCCACAGTACAGGAGTTAGCTATCATCCCAACTAAACTGTGGCAGCTAGAAGTACTGAAAATAGAATTCAGAATCTGGCAAAGAATGGAAAAGATCATTAAGGGAATTACTGTGGGATCTGTTAAAAGAGTAAGAGTGGAAGGAACCCCTTCCTTTGCTAGGAATTCCAATGAGAATGGACTTGTTTTGCTATTTTTGCTTACTTTTTATTTCTCAGGATCCTTAAAACTGGGGGGATAATCAATGTTTTAGAAGGGATCCTGCTTATTAACAAAGTGCTCTTAAAGCATATTAAATGGCTAAATCTGGTAATATAGATAAAACCAAAGGAGGGGAATGTACATATGGAAGGAAAGTTTGGACAACCATGTGGTCAGTGAACATTTTATGCACTTGAAAAATGATATGAATGCTGAATAAATGTTTTACATAAAAAAGACAACAAAGGTAGTAAGGACAACAAAAGTGAAAGAAGAAAGGAGTAAGCAGACGGGATCATGAAGGGAAGAAAAAGCTATTTTATATACACAACAGAAAGAAGGAAAGGAAGCATGGAACTGTCCAGGCCAGGCAAAAATGAGAGGGGAATCACAGAAGACTGAAAAAAGTAGAGCTACTGAAAGAATGCTTTGCTTCAATCTTCACAAATAAAAGAAAGGGAAATTTGCTATGCTGTGTGGAAGGCAGAGCAGAATGGACTGAAGAGTGGAGAGGCACCAGAAGAGAAAGGAGGGAGGTTCAGAGAGAACTGGTTGTCCTTGGAGAGATAATACACAAGAACCATATGGACTGCCTCCTGAAGTCCTCAGAAATCTGACCAAAAATAAATGCAGGAAACCACAGGCATATTAGATAAACAAAAGTGGCAGAAAAAGTCATGGAAAAATCTTGAGGGGAAATCCTGATGGGAAGGCTAGTAGCATTTCTAAAGAGCAACAAACCATAGGATAGAAACCAGCATGGGTTCATGATCAGAAGGAGCTGTCAGTCAAACCTGATCCTGTTTTATGACTGGGTTGCAGAAGAACTTGACAAGGGAGTCTAGCTGGACATTAGCAAGGCATTTGACTGTGTCATATATAACAGACTGATAGGAAAACTGGAGGGGCTGGTGGAAGCTCAAGACTGCATTGTTGAGCAGTAGAACAAACATGACTGCCATGAAACAGTAATGTTAGGAATTAGGAAAGTGATGGAGTACAACTGAAGCATCTGCTTGGTAGCAGTATTGCAGGGTGTTTGCATCAGACATATCTGAGGGAACAGAGAAACTCCTTTTTGCAACAGTAGAAGCTGGAAGGAGATAGTGTAACAAAATAGTTGGAAAGGCAAATGGGCAGAAAGATAACAGATAAGGTTCAATGAAAACAGATGCAAAGTATTGCACTTGGATTGCAACAGCCTTGGTGTAAAATATTAGCTATGGAAATGGAAATTATAAAACAGAGCATGAAAAAGCATCTGGAGATCTGAGCACACTTTGACTGAATACTGAGAGCCAAGTGAGAGTGCTGTGGCAGCAGCAAACATAAGGTTAGGTTATGCACTCAGGAAAATTAGTTCCAGAACCAAAGAGGCAGTGTTTCCACATTACAGGCTCTTCATCGGACCACACCATGAGTACTGCAAGCAGTTCTGGAGGGCATATAAGGAACAGGAATCAGGTTGTAAGAAAACACTCAGTAAAATGTGATAGGAAGTTTTATTGCAGAGAGAGAGGAAGGAATATGGCCAGTGGCTAGAGGAACTAAAGCTCTTCAGCCTGAAACTAGAAAGACAGGAGGGATATGATACTGGTTACAAAATCTTGTCAGACAGCTAGGGAAATGTTATTATGAACAGAAAAGATGGAGGGGAAGTGGTAGGCACAATGCCAATGGAGTGCCCTGGGTCTTTGAAAATGTGTTTGCACAGAGAGGGTCATCGACCCATGAAATAGACTAATAGAATGGATGACTGAGGAGAAAGAAAAAGAAAATATATCCATAGAGGCAATCAGTGTAGCATCAGACAGATAGAAAAAGAGCAAGATGAAATGTAGGAATCTGAGGGAAGTAGAATATTAAAGTCAATGAGAGTGCAAACTATAGACTTATTTCTAATTCTGTCCTCAAGCAAATACAACATAACATAATATAACCTAATGTAAAGTAGTTCATACAACTGCTATTACTAGTCAATGGATATAACACTGTAAATGCATGTGTATCAATGATTCTAATTAATTGATATCTTATAGTCTTCTAAATTCACCAAATAGTATAACTTTTTATACATACTGCCCTTTGTACTGAATCCATATTTTAAATATGTTAGTCTTTGCATACTTGTACTACATAGTTTCACAGTCACATTGTGACCCGTATCATGGCCAAAAGGGTCAGTTTACCAGCTCACCACCTTGTTATCAAATAAATGAATGAGTAAATGGATGGATGAATAAATAAATAAATACAATGTCAAGCTCATAACTGAGACAGAGGTCCTTATATAAACCACACTTTTATATGTGTTGTGGACCAGGGCATGTCTGGCAATATATGATCCAGAGACAATCAATCTTTGGAATATGCAATGTCAGGTGCCAGCCAATGGTTTCTGAAATATTACATTTCATTAGTAAATAAGATATGCTAATACCTTTTGCCAGTTCAAGTCTCAGCTGTCCATAATACAAGAAATTAGTCCATAGTAAAGGGATCAGTGGCAATGCAGAAAATTGTTGAAAAAAGAAAAAAAAAAGAAAATAACAAGAAACTTGCAGTCAAGTGGTGCACTGAAGCCATAAAGAAATTACACAGGAGCTGGTGGATATTATTATCCCACTAATATAATTTTACATCTCCTTCCCCTCACCAATATCCTGTCCTCTACAAAGTTTGCATTACCTTGTTTAAATGAGGGATTTGGATGAGTGGCAATGGGACTTATGTATTGGGGTGTATTCTATATAAACATCCTTTATGAATCAGGTTTGAAGTACACCATAACATTTGTATGGGAGTCTAGTGCAGAAAATTATTGTTATGAGATACTAACAAGATTCATCATGTAGTGCTGTGTCTGAATCCATCTTTCTTCATCTGCTTATTGTGTGACTTTTTTGCATATCACTTAATCAGACAATGCTTCTGAAATGCACCTAAAAACAGATACTTGTGCCTAGTATCTGGCAGTAATAATGATTTAAAATAAATGGTCTCCAGTTGGAAATAAGTAGTGGTGGGCATCTTGTTTGTCTAAAATAATAAAGTAATTAGGCAAAGAAAACATGTCAAAAATTTTACCATGCAGTTATATCAAGTATAAAAAAAATACCACCATCTTCTGAAAAGCTCCCTATTGAAATGTCAGCACTCAGAATACCGAGTGCCAACAAGCCGAAAAAAAGGACTGAAAAAATAGTGAAGATCGAATCTTGAAAATTGCTCTTCTTCTTTAAACTTTGTTTTGTGGGGGCATGTCCTCTTCACCTTTCATGTGAGGGCAGCCCCCAAATCCTACAAACTTATATCTACCAACTCCGAGATTGCCATGTCTAGGATAAAAGGGAATATTCCAAGAAATGGCATCTCAGACTTATAATATCTAAATCCGTTAGTTTGTCCATTCAGTCTCCATATTTCGGGACTTGCTCTAGCAGGTCCCAACATTTCAAATGGTTACCCTTCTGAAATCACTCAAGTGGTTCAGCTTGTCCCATTCCACTGCATTTCCCTATAACCGCCTATCAGATCTTACATCAAGATGAGGTATTAGTGCAACCGTGCATTAGCTTTCACTTTACACATGCCTACTGTGTAGTACATGGTTCCAGCTCCCCCTTCTGTGAAATATTTACTTAACTTTGCTTTGAACAGTCATTCTTTTAGGCACCAGCAAATTCTTCTTCTCACTCTTCTGTCATTCATCTTCATGTTTGACAAACTCACTTATTCCCGAAAGTGTTGTACGTTAACATTCTTACATTATAACCCTGTTTATTCTTTTCTCTTCCAATGCATAGGTACCAGGCTATTATTTCTTTTTTTACAGCATAGACTCTACATCTTTTTCATCACTTTTTACAACACATCACTGCCCAAGTTCTGAATGATATAATCTCCCATTGTCTGTATGGGGGGAGGGTGAGCAGGACATAATACTGTATATGTGGCTTTACAATGCTGTATGTCTGAAGGAAAGGTGTAAGCCAATCTCTTATTACAAATACCAGCATCACATCTGTCATTCCCTTTGCTATGTGCATGATTTAGCTTAGGAGTGATTAAAACAGAAGACCCTCTATGACACATTTATGTATGCATGTATGTATGTGTATATGCATTTTATCTTTTATTTAGATGTTGTCTTAAGCATTAAGCAGTAAAACAGAAGAAAAAAATAGCATACTATAATATCAAACTATTACATATGGTAAAACAATAAAACAGTAAAAATAAAACTATGATAAGCAAAAACAGGCTAAAGCAGATTCACCTGAAAAGTGGACAGTTAAATGATCTCAGAAAGGAGGCCTCAGTGTTGAATATCTTTATCAGGCAGTTGATTACACAGGATGTAAGATGAGCAATAAGTAAGTAAGTAAACGCATAAACAAATGAACAATGTCTGGCAGATATTATGACTACAGAATAATTAACTTCATTTATGTCAAGACATGGAAAGCCTCGCCCAGAGTTTAAGGCAGAATTTTGCATCAAAAGTGTTACATGCTTGGAATGGGAAGCAGCAGCCAAAAGTCTTCACCTGTTCTAGGCAGTATCAGGGCACACTACTGTATATTCTACAAAGGTCTTGTCTTCTTTAATGGCATATTGGAAAGGGGTGGAGTCTAGATGCATTCTAGATCAGTTACTTCAGTTATCTGTAAACACCTTTACAAGGCAATACAAACTGAATTCTGTCTGTACATCCAGGACAGGTTTTGCTAAGACCATTCTCCAGGGGGTCCCAAATCTATATCCCTATTTCTCTGCGGTTGAAAAGACTTGTTAAATAAACTCCATATAGCCAAAAGGCTACTGCAGCAGTGCAAATGATAACCATAGTAGAGTTATGTAAGTTGCACTTACCCAAAATAGTAGATGTTCAAATTCCTTATTGTTGCATTATCAGCATCCACTCCCATTGTAGTATTGTATATAGTTATTGTTAGGCAATAATTTGGTAAGTTACCTCTTGTTTGCTTAGTTCAGGATTAGTACACTAACATTAACATTAACTTTTAGGCAAGAAAGTCCTGAAGGATTTCCATTCTGACTGGTGATCTTCCCTTCTCTGGGCTGATGAATCAGCAGTAAGAGTGGAAATGAGGGAGGAAGCCGAACAAATACATGCACTTTAAATTGTCTTCCTATGTAGTTGCATATGTGATAGCAAGTAGCACCAAAATTGGATCTGTAGGTACAGTAAACGTCAGCAAATGCCTTTTGGAAGCATTAATCACAGAGACTGCATGCTTGAATGAAGTCTATTCTAAGTAAGAAGCAAACCGATCAAACTACTTGCTCAACATGCTGTGTTCCATGTTGCCAAAAGCTTTTGAGAGAGCAAGACGAACCAAGATCAAATATTCATTCCACACCATAAAGAGGTGCCCAGTCAGCCTTATCCTTATCATCCCCATAGGAAAATTCCAAAACCAGGCATTTCCTAACCCACCCTGTAATTCCTAGCAGAGCAGGACACTAACATTTTAAATGATTAATGGCTCTGTGGTGAAAACTTCAAAAGACTGGAGGTCAAGTGAGGAGGTCCCTGGAGAAGAAAAGCCTCATTATGATAGAGAACAAATAATTTGCCTTCCTTAGGACTGTCCTTATTATTAAATGTGTTTTTACCTGGATGCTAGCCACAAATTGACATAACTTTGTACGTTTTAGAAATAAACTACAACTGCCTATCATTAGCTCATGGAAGCTTAAATGGACATAGGACATTCCACCTATCCCCTCTGTATCAGCCTTGATTATCATTGATATCAGAGAGGATACTCTATTACTTCCAATGCCTGTCCCAAACAATATGAATAACAGCGATCCTATTACAATGTTCCTTTATCTTAAGCTGGCATTCATTCCTTCTTTCTGACCTTGCTAGCCAGTTTTTATCCACCATTGTTATCAAGACCCCACTCCTACACATTTTAATACCTGCCCAATTATGTATAAAGCTTGAAGTTTAAAAAAAATCATTGCTGAAGTTTAAATATGTCACTTGCATTGGGCTTCCCATGACAATAACATTGCCCTTGACAAATTTCTCCCAGTAGTATAAATACCAAGTCAGGTCTCCCCTAAAAACAAGCCACTAAATTCACATTGAGATGTTCTCGCTTAATAAGTGATGATGCAGTTTATAGGGAAGCTATTAATGGTATACAGAGAGAGTTTACAGAGAAAGGATATCATAATAGGGATCTTGAAACATTATAGGAAGTTGAACGTGAGGAAACAGGACAACCATATATTAGAAGGAGTAACCATTCATATATAGTGCATAAAAATAAAAATAATAATTTCAGAGCTAAGAGGTTAGTTATTCCCTATACCAACAGTAATAATGCAATAACTGATGTAATTAGGAGGAATTGGGGAATACTATTATTAGATGAGCAAATTAAGGAAGTAGTAGGTATATACCCCAGCTTTAGTTATAAGAATACAAAATCACTAAAAAGGATTTTATGCTATGAAAACAATAGTAAGAAGAGGTTATACTCTTCAAGGAAAGGAACTTTTTCTTGCCATAACTGCAATCAATGTAGTTTCATAGCTAATAAAAATGTTTTTGTATATCCAGATACGCAAATTAGATATGAATTTAATCATCATGCTGATTCTAGGTCTAGGAATGTGGTTTATCTAGCTATGTGTCAAAAATGCAGCAGTTTTTATGTAGGGAAGATGAATAGAACACTTGGAGAAAGGATCAGGGAACATGTCTATGCTATTAGCAAGGAAAATTAAGGTAATGCTATAGCGAAACATGTTTTACATAAAGACACAACTCACACTTTCAAGTTCTTAGTATTAGAACTTATACATGCCACAGAGAGGTTAGGCAATATTAGTAATTACATAGAGAAAGAGGAAGGGAAGTGGATAGTTAGGTTACAAGCGGACAGGGGATATGGTTTGAATGACAGAGTTTCATTGAAACCATTCTTGCTGGATCGAGCCTTAAAACATTAAGTCTTAATGACATAATTGCTAATATAGCTCTTATATATGCGTTTATAAAGAATATGTATATGCTCTTCTCTGTCTATTGAATTATGTTTAAATAATTATATTGCCTTTTAATATAAATGTGTTATTACAAGTATTTTTTTGTATAGAGAGTTTTTTCATATATAGAGTTATTCATAGTTTTAGGACATGTTAGTGAAACTGATTTATAAGTTATATGTTTATAAGTTCATTAACAAAGGCTTTTGCCTTACATGAAAGAATTTTAGAATATATATTTTGTACCTTACTCTTATTATTTCTTATATATATGCATATGTACATGGATTTTTCCATATATATTTATGCTATTAGTCTAAAAAGATTGTAACTTTAAGTGTTCTCATTAAGAGCTTTTATCATGTGATTTTAATCAGGCATTTTATTGGTTAATGATAGAAGTGAAGGTATATTTAAAATGATTTTGAGTGCTTTGTAACTGTTTTCAAGTCTGAGGAAGCGTCCTTGGAGATGCAAAAGCACTTACTTTGTGGAATAAAGATTATATTTTAAGCTATATTCAGTGGTTTGCTTTGATTGTCGTGGAGTACCTGCCATCCTTTTGTTCATATTTTAATACCTGCCCAATTATGTATAAAGCTTGAAGTTTAAAAAAAAAATCATTGCCGAAGTTTAAATATGTCACTTGCATTGGGCTTCCCATGACAATAACATTGCCCTTGACAAATTTCTCCCAGTAGTATAAATACCAAATCAGGTCTCCCCTAAAAACAGGCCACTAGCCTAGTAGGACTAACTCAGTCAACAAAGGGTAAATAAATAAATTGCCTACCAGGTGAAACAATTGAACACTATCTACCATGCGCAGGAACTGAATGGGGCTGAGCTAACAGCATTAGTGTTGCATAAAGTGATGCTTTGTCCATTTTCAAAAGACTTAACATTCAGGACATGCAAAACACTGTTCAGCTGAATCTTTTCTATAGCCTTTTTTTGGAGGGGAGTCAAATTTATAAGGCCTGCAAAGACTACCTTATTCTTAGATGTATCACTGTGCAAGTCATATGGTTAACATTTTTGATTTTGGAGACACCACTCCAGTTTCTGAAGAGAAAGAGAGGCTACAGATGTTTGTCAATAAATCATCCAGCACTAAAGATGATTATCTGAGCACACAGGCACAGGAAATTTAGACTTTACACTTTACTTCTTACAGTTCCTCAGATTTTGATTTCCATGTCACCATTAATAACTGAAGCATCAGTTCCTTTGTCTGCACTTATGATAGCTTTATCTCCCAGTGCTGGTAACAAATCTAGTCATTACTCTGAAAGTATTCAGATGAATAATTTAATCTTACAGGCATCTCAAACTTCTCTGCCTCTTTTATAAGAAATTCACTGCAATTTCTCATTCAATTATTTTGTCCAACTTGTACTCTGTAAGGTAGATCCACCTCTAGTTCAACCAGGGCCTGTAGGAAGGGAGTAAAGCTTTTATTCTATGTAATGGAAAATTTCTCTTTTAGCTGAAAATAATGTATGCTTTATTCATCTCATTTTCATCCATCTTACATCCTTCCATGTTTAACTAGGTCATTTATATCCTTTTCTCACACTTCTCTTTTCTACTGATACAGAAATTAATTTCTCTCTTTACTCCTTTCTTACTGTAAGCCACGGTGGTGCAAAGGTAGCATTGTTGCCTCACAGCCAGAAGGTCTCCTTTTTGATTCTCGGCTGAAGTGCCTTCTGTGTGGAGTCTGCATGTCCTCCCTGCGGCCGAGTGGCATTCGAAAGACATGCATGAATGGGCGTGCCTTCATTGAAGGTTGGGCGTTGGGCTGGCAACTCGGCACCATAAAAATCTACTGCCAATCATTAGCAGACCAGATTTCCGCTGTGGCGACCCTTAACCGGAAAAAGACAAACAAAAACTCCTTTCTTACTGTATCACAGTAATCTTTCTAGTTCTGTCATGAGATCTTATCTTTCCTGCATATTATTTTGTTTTCTTTTATAATGTCCTCAGCAAAAGGAAGTCTACCTTCTGCACTCCCAAAAGAGATAACAATCAGACCCAGAGTTAATCACCATAGAAATCGGACACAACCACAGTAGGGACAGGTTGTGCAATACTTTCTAATATTATATTAATACAACTCATTACAGCCGAGTGCACCTCCAGGCATTTCTGCAGTTAACTCCTACTGTGCCTCTAGGCATCAAATATTGCTTGTTCATATTTGCATTGATAATTCCAAAATCATGCTGCATACACGGTATCAAAATATTTTATCTTGAAGCATACATGATGGCAAACACAATTTTATTGATATTTAACTACTGTCAATGAGTATTGGTTAGAACTGTGAGGAGATAATTTCATTTTTAAAGGCTTAAGCCACTCCCACTGTGAGTTAAAGGTACACACTCAAAAGAGCTGTACTGGAGAGAATGAGTTAAGGCAGGGATGAACCGAGCATGAGAGGAAGGCAGCCAATTGAAGTACAATGAGAAATGAAGAAGGAAACAAACCCAAAGGTGAAAGATATGTAATCTTGATAGGCATCCAGGTAGGATGAGGCTAAAGATGGTGGGTTGATAGGTATAAGGCAAAGCTAGGAAGTCCCTGCTATCACTGAGATCAAAAGGGGACTTCGAGAAAAGCCTGTAGGGCCTAATCAGTCTCAGAGAGCTCCAGTTCAACATATAAAATGTTATTTTATTTCACGGCCTTTTGAGAAGGATGTACTAGTTGAAAGTTATACCTGGAATGAAGGAGAAGCTAAAAGCATTGGACTGTGAAACATGCATTCATTGCATTGTAGAGGAGATAGAGGTAGATGCAGGCCCCCAAAAGCTCCAATGAAGGTACAGTTAGCGGATGTGCTGTATTTCCAGATTAACGTAGGAACTGCAAGTTGACACTTACTTAATGACCTTTCTTGTCAAATACATTAACCTCTGTTAGGCAGTGTAGACAATGAGCTAAAAGGACACTGGGGTAACTTTTTAAATGTTTGCAAATTATGCAATAAGTTTAATACGTATTGTGCTGTGAATGCTTTTTTCCCCTCAGGCTGTCACTGTAAAGTGCCCCTTGACCTGCTGTTCCATTCATTTAATCAAATGTAAAATAAAATAAGGTGAAAGATGCAAATCACTGCTAAGGATACCCTATAATAAAAAAAAAAAAAAGGGATGCATAGTCCCAATAATTTAGAAATGCAGTTAATACAGTGTCTGTCCTTCATGTGCAACCAATATGAGAGTATTTATTAAACAGTTATTGTCAATGATCACACCTATTAGACTGTCTGATACTGGCTGCCATGCTCTGACTGGTACATGATTTGACTTGCCTGCTATTTATTAAACCTGATATGAGTACAACAAGATATATGAAAGCTAACTTGCTTTTTAACATCTGTGCTTTAATGTTTGTTGCAATAAAGTAAGTTTAGCTTTATTTTATGGGTTCCTTCCCTAGTGGTTCCTTTTAGGCCGGTTCCAGTAATATTGAATGGGTTCACTAAGTGGTTATGTGGGAGACATATTGTGTTTTCTTCTTATGGATATACTTTCAGGAGGTATGCCACTTTACTCACCAGTATTATACAAAAAATGGCTTTGATGTAAAAATCATTAATATACCTGAAACAACACTTAGGAATGATCATCTAACTGTATTGAAAATTGGGTTGAGATTTATACTCATGAGCATACCTAGAGAACATGTGATTAAAGGAGAAATTTCTAAAACTGTCAGAAAACTCCACTGGAAATATGTATTGTCACTGTACTCAGTAGCATACAGACTACTTAGTAGAGACTTGTGCCAGGCCTAGAGAGCAATCTCAGATCCAAATCTAATGGAAATGATGCACAGCCGCAAGTCAAATGGGATAAAGGTCACCCTCTCCAGGGACCACAACCTGGACTGCGACATAAATAGGACCTACTGAAGGGACTGATATGTCTCTCAGAAGTTGGCACTCCTCTAGAATAGGCTACCGATTCACATCAAACAAAGCCCCTCCATGACCCTGTATAAGCGTAGTCTGGATGACTTGATGGGAAACCATAAATTCCTGCTGGGGAGTTCACCTATGACCCTCCAGTTCACCTATGACCCTCCTAGTTATGGCAGTAATTGCTAACTAAGTTCTCGAGTTTAGGCAAGATCTTTTATGTTGGGTTTCTTTGATATTATATTAGGTACACATGCAAGGCTTATAAAGACCTTCGGGTGAATGGCCCAGTAACCACCTATGAGCCTATAAACCTATAATTTTCTCAACTTTAAGTAATGATATACAGAATGAAGGGTCATTGAGCATCAGCACTTCAATGGATGTTTTTTATTCTTGTTACTCTGAACTCAGGATAGTTTTAATCTTGTTAGTCCAAAGCAGATGGATCTGATAATGGATGTTATGATTTACTTTTTCAAAATTCTAAGAATTCATTTGAATCCACTCTTTCAAAATTCTGAGAGAATTGTTTAAGATGAGTTGTTAAAGAGCTTAACAAATATGATAAACAATATAATATGAATGAGAATAAATAGACTGCTTTAAAAACTTAAGAGAATCATCCCTCATTAGTAATTAAGCCATAAGATAAAGGCCAGAGTGTTGTAGTTATGAATGATACCCAAGATGGAGGCATGCATTACAAATATGTGATGCATGGAGTGCTGAGTACACTCAAAAAATGGGTAAATACATCCTGGCTAAGTACTAGTACAGTGTAAGACCAGACCTTAACAATGCATAGAGGATTGTTAAGCACCCCTTAGGCACTGCTAACATTAACTGTGCACTAAAAGCATACAGCACTGACTAGAAAACATCAGCAGCATGGCATGAATTAGCTTTGTTTCAACTCCTGTTTCTGCCTGTCTGCTTCCTGCTAAGGTACACCCAATACTTTGGATAAAACTGCTTCCCTTACACAGGTAATACATAATGCATCAATCACTTCCCCACTGCCTTCCCAGCTTTCAAAGCTGGTAGAACGGTACTTTTTTTTTAATCCAATTTTTCACTTACTAGTAGTACATGGAGAAGATAAATCTCCAGGCACTACAAAGAATTATGATTACACCTCCTATCATAATGAAAAATGTTTTCTCAACATGGATGCCAAGGTTCACCTCTTGAGCTTCACACTAGAGGTGAATTTCTTGTTGTCCATGTCTCAAACACATACTATGCTTGTTACAATTGGCCACTCAATCATGTTTGTGCTAGTATTACTTATAAAGTAGTGCAAAAGAGTAGGTATGTGGCAAGTGGCAACTAAAAATCATTTAGCATATTGAGTACACCAAGATGTATGTCATATTTTTGTCAGTAACTGTAATAAACCATTCCCCTCCCATACACGTAAATGCATACACACACACACACACACACACACACACACACACACACACACACACACACACACACACACGCACCTATGCACCTATGGGCAGTTTAGAGGTTCAACAGTGGCAATCTATGGGATGTGGGAGGAAATCAGAGATCCTGAAGTGAAAAGAAAACATGTAGACACAATGTGGAGGTGCAGACTCCTTAGTAAAAGCACCCCAGCTGATAAAGAACCAAGCACTTGCAGGCAGCAACATTAGCTGCTGTGCAACTGTGGTGCTCTCTTTCAGTTACTTAAATTGAGACTTTATTTTCAAAAACACACTTGACCATATTTTGACTGATGATTAAATGCAACTGCCAATAACCTGTGACTTGTCCCTAAAACCTATTGCCCTTTCTGCTTTCTAGCAGTTAATGTGTCTAATAGGTGGGCCATTTTGAATCACAATTGGTGAGCCTCATACTTAACTGTACTTTCACCAAAGTAGATTTAAGCATGCCCATCTCCGTATTATTTTACTGACTCCCCACATCTTTTTTTTTTTTATTGAGGTTGCACACAATAATATATATATATTTAATTTGCTAGAATTTTAAAAGGTTTGCTGAGCTTGTATTATATGGAGCTCTTTTAATGCACTTTTAATATTTGTATGAGTATTCTAAAGAATGTAAGTCATTTGCACTTTATTTTTCCATCCTGTGAGTGAACATATTTGCTGCTGAGCTGAAACTTCAGTTTTTTGCAGTGAAACTTGAAATGGAGTTTTGGAGCAGTCAGTGACCAAATGTCTTTATTGTAATTTTCTCCTTGCATACTTTGATTTAAAGTGGGTCTTTGCCTGTTTATTATTAGGAAGAGAATCACCCATTTTTAGAATGTTGGCCAGTAAGCATTATTTTCTTTCACTGAATTCTCTCCCTCTATCATATGCACTAAGATCTTTAACTCTGCATTATTCAACTGTCACTGCATTGTGGTTAATCTCAGTCAGCTGAATGAATCTGAACAGTTACATTGTTAAGTGTGAACTCCAAACCATAAAAATATCAAATTATTTACTATTTATTTTGTTTATTGTGTAATTGAAGACTGACATGTTGAAATATTACCTTTCCTGTGCCCAAACTTCCTAATAAAATTTCATAGCCAGTCTCATGTTACGTGACCTCCTTATTGTGTGCATGTTAAGTTCCTTTATTGATTTTTTTGCTGAAGTAACCTGTGTACTTATACAATCTGCCCTGTGCCTGAAGCCCAGAGTAAAATATTTTAGTCTGATGCATACTTCAACTCCAATTCTAGTGTTCTGATGTGAGTGAATTATCAATTTCTACATTTAATTCAACTTCTTCTAGCTGGACTAATGTACTGCTTCATGTAATTACTGGAAGATGACTAAAATGAGAATTTCTTAGCCAAAATGTGTGCTTATGTTTAAAAGCTTTGGATGTCTATGTCCTTAAATTTATGTTCAGCAGCATGTATTATCTTTTACTAAGGCTCTGGAATGCAGCATGTTTGAATCTTGATTCTTTAACTTTTATCCTATGATTGTATTTGGTTTAGTGACTGATTGATTCCTGCTTGCTTGTTTGGATCATTGTATTACCGTGGATATGCAGCCAGTCTAGTAGCCTCTTTTCAGGGGAGACCCAAGGTAATATTTATACAACTAGGTGAAATTTGGCCATTGCTTAGGGGAACTTCTACTCTTTTTGATAGGTACCATGTAACGTTTTACATCCACCTGAGCTATCACTAACTCAGACAAATGGGGTTTCAGTTTAACATCTCAGCTAAAGGAAGTCACATTTACCTTATGCTGTACTGCAATTTCAGCAAGCCTTCTACCTGTTGTAGGAATAAAGCTCTGCAGCCTTCTGCACCAAAGGCAAGTGTGCTACCTGCTGCACCACTGACATTGACAAACCTGAGTGGAACGTTTCATAAGGTTATGGTTACTGCATCAGAAAGGGAAATTTGTTTCTTTTTCAATGTACTAGGTTTTGCTAATTTGAGTTGTCGATATTGCAAATGGTTGACATGTTTTGTCAATATTTTATGCACTGTTCATTGACCATGCCATTCTGATAATTTCAGCCTTTCATGATATAATAACACACAGACAAGCAAACAGTACTGACCATGAACATTACATTACATTATTATCCTTTCTCGTCTGTTTAGGCATCTCTGCTCTTTGATGTGCTTAAGTTTCAGTGCATTTTCTAGGCCATTTAAATGCCTTTTGTCTGCAAGTACAATATATAGTATTTTGTGGGTAGAACTGAGTAGAAACAGGTATTTATATAATATGTTCCTAACAGTTTACTTGCATCTCCTAGAAAATAGCAAACATTCTGCTTTGCATGTGCAAACTTGCAATAAGAAGACTACGAAATGATATTTGTCCAGATGTACAGATTTATGTGAGCTTCAAGACCTAACTCCTCATGAGGTTCTGCGATGCCACTCCTTCAGTTTCTAATAGTCACCTTCAAGGTCACCTTTACTAAGAAAAAAACAAATATTTGTTTTTGCACAAGAAAACACATATTTACCTTTGTTGGGAAATTCAGAGAAAACTAGAATTTTCTAACTACTTGTTCATATCACCTGATCTGAGCACTTGTATTTCAGAAAATGAAGTCATGCTTGTATATTGTTTTATAGATCAGTGATGCTTTGTCATGAGTAACCTGCCTGCTGCTGCACTATGTGTCACAATATGCCTCAGATAGATGGCTGAATGGATACTGTTAAATTTGCACCAGATCTAACTGGTTTCCCCCAAGGGTGGATATTGACATGGTATTCATGTTTTTTAAACTAAAAAGGCCTTGAAAGTTCTGTCAATCCTATAAACTCTGAAACTGTCTCAGAAATATAGATCGGAAGATAGATATATAGACAGGCAGAATGATAGATAAATAAATAGATATACTTTATGTATTTTGTAAATATTAAATGCATTAAAGAGCAGTACAGTATAAATCTCTTGCACATTGTATAACAAACATCAAGAAACAGTGTACAAAATGTTTTGTAATACAAACCTACTTGCACCTTAAGCCATGGTGTAATTCACTACCCAGAATTCAGAAGTGCAGTGTTGCATCGTGAAAGACTTTCACTGATGCAGTGTTGTGATGTCGCTGAGACTGTAATAGACTGTCCTATTCATATCCTCTTACAGATGGCAGATCTTACCATTACTTAATGCACAGATAAAAGCACATGATTTTTTCCCAGTACACACTGCAGTTGAGCTTAAAAAGGAATGGATTTTATCTTCAGAAATAACCAAGATGTATCACTAAATAAATTCTTCCAAAAGTGCATGTATTGTTTCATTTGAACTGCCTTGGTAATAAAAGCAGAAGAGATGCGTGACAGAACATTTATTATCTATGTGCTTCTGTCTAAATGTTGTATTTTATGAAAGAATTTGTTATGACAGCCGGCTTTTTTGAATTATTTTCCACTATACTGCTTTAAAATGACAGCTTTAGAAGTAAAACAGTTGCTGAGAATTTCATATATCTATTTCAAGTATAGATCCAAGGAAAACAGAACAAACAACTACCTTTGTTCTTTTGAATGGAGTTCAGATATTCACTGATATTTTTATAGGCATACTCTGTGAAATTACACATTCTCTGCTGAGTAATATGTCTTTTGTTATGCTCACTTGATATGTCTGAAATAAAGATTAAACACATTGCTTTTGAAAAGAATCATGGCATATTAAAGTGTAACAATGCTACTCTTTTTGCCTGAGCTGATGTTTTCCCCCCCCAGTATAGTCATACATTTTATATTTACTATTGATATGTGTGCTGTGTATGGTAATATGCAGTCAGGTAAGCAATGTAGCATGTCTTAGGTCATCACTATTATGTGAAAATGGGGTTTACTATGAATAAACTTACGTCATTTGATAAAATTAAGATTAATCACCATTTAAATATCTTAGTCTCCAAAATATCACAAATTACATACAGAAACAGTGCAAGTATCAGAAACACTCTAAACAATTTTTATTTGGATTGGAAAAAGCCGCTACACTCCAATCTCTATTTTATATATCTATATCTATATCTATCTACACAACTCTGTGGGTTCAAAAATTCAGAGAAAAGTGAAAAGGTAGAAAACAAACATAAACCTCACCTTTTTTGAATAACTATAACTAAAAGTAAAGCACACCATCTGCAACATAAGCAGCTCTGATACATAAATATCATCCACAGAAAAGCCAGTGACCTTTCTGCATCAGTATTCCACGTTTCATTATACCAGGAGGCAATGAACAATAAGCTTCTCATGGAACTCTATGCAGTTGGGTAGGTAATTTATCTTTTTGTGTATCCTTAACTGGTTAAATATGTGTTCTGCCTTTGCTCATAATAGCATCCCAGCTTCAAAAGGCATTTTGCAATTTTCATTTTTATTTTCATGTAATAATCTTATATATGAGTAGTATATTACTGATCTTGCCAGTTGCTTATATAATGGTGTTCCACACATTTCATCTAATGTAAAATGTTGTAACAAACATACATAAAAAAACATTTTACTATAACTTGTAAGCACATTTTTTGTCAGGTGTGTCTGGTCTGGACAGTGAAATTTGTAGAAATGAGAAAAAATAATCAGTAACAAGTAGAGAAGGATTGCTATATCATCAGGGTTAATCAGGATGCAAGACAAACAGGAACTGTCAAAATTCTATCAGTGTCTTTTCACCTGACACAGTAAACTCTTCAGATTTTATATCAGCTATGACTGCAAAGCACCTGTCTTAGTCACTGAGGTTACTTTCAGAAGTAAATATTAGAAAGATCTCATTGAAAAATACTTTTTGCAGAGATAAGGAAAATCCAAACATAAACAATATAAGAACTTAAATTATCATATTCCACCAAGCCAACATTTGTTATATCATAAAGAGATTATCCCCAGGATTTAATAAAATCCTTGTAGGCTCCATGTAGAGCCTACATGGAATGTATCTGTGTACATGGCCACAGTTCCCCCTCGGCCGCACTTCATGCATATTAATGATGGCGAGCTGCTAAGGGAGAAAATAGGAACAAGGTTATTGTATCAGTGTAGGGATAAGTGTAGAGGCTACCCATGGTCATGGATGGCCTGTACTGCTCCCTGCTACTGTTGAAACACTGTGAATTGGGTCAAATGTGTAATTAATTACTTATGTCTTGGTTTAATTAAGTGCTTTTGCGTGGTGTGCCTTGGTGCTTAGCAACACTAACAAGTAACCCAGTAGTATATGTGAAGGTATACTAGTTTTCATAATATCCAAGTAGCTAAATGGGTAGAGATCCAGCCTAATGTTTAGTAGGTCCTGAGTTTGGGTCAGTACCAATGATAAAATGTCTATAAATTAATTTATTATATATAAAACCAAAAACAAAGTTACCAGGAAGTAAATACTCTCCGTGCAGGACAACAAAATAATCTAAGTAAATAAACCACAGGAGAGTAAAACCCAAAAATCCAAGAGTAAATCCAAGAGTAAATCGATTTATTGAGAAAATAGGCAAATGCCTATTTTCTCAATCAATCAATTTACTGTTGGATTTTACAACAATTGTCCATCTTTTTGTCAGAATTTGTGGACTATTTGCTGCCAAGCTGATTTTATGTTACAACTGGTTTACAGCCTTGTTTTACTTTCCTGTGGTTTATTTACTGTAATTTATTATGTATGTTTAAAGACAAATTTGTAAAATATGGCACTGCTGTGCTGGGCTGAGCACCGCTTAAATATGCTAATGGCTACTTTTGTTTGCATGGTGCTAAGCTGAGCTAAACCCCTGTTGTGTGAGTTTTTGCACTGCTTAGCTGCACTTAGCTGGTTTGCATGCTGCTAAGCAATGCAGCGTTTTTTTGAATGTTGCTCAATTACTTGTAAGGGTGGGAAAACAGCCTATATTAAATGCAATAGGTGGGAATTCAGCATCATTCCTTGGAGTCTTGCCTACAGTGGATATGGCAGGTGATGCTGGGAAAGGCAAGCACTTTCAAGCACAGAGAAGGAGTGTTCAAGTCCAGGGTCTTTGTTGGGCTCCTGGTAAAATATCATGAACCCAGTCTGCTGCAGGGTGGTTTCCAGGGCTCAGAGTATAAGGCAGAGGCCTGGGACTAGTTGGCCAAGGAACTCACCAGTGTTACTGGTATCCCCCACACAGGTGAGGAGTGCCATCACCATTATGATGACCTGAAGAGGAGAAAGAGAGGAACCTTGGACACCTGGGTCCAAGAAGCTAGAGAAGAGAATGCCCCACAAATATGCAAGTAAGTTTTCCTCTGTTTTACCAATATGCAAGTTGAATGTCTGCAAAACTGGTATGTATAATGGTGTGCTTCTCCCTCAACAGTTGCAGCTAAGAGAGCTCGCAATATCAAGTCCCATGCCAGGCACCTGGCCAGGTTGTGCCATGAGTGTGGCTTGTAGTGATTTATTATGCTAACTGTAGTGCAATAAGCAAGGAAGAGTAAAGCATTTACTGCAATAAAGTATACACAAAAAAACTGTAGTGCAATAAATGGGCAAGTAGAACTGTAGTGCAATAAATGGGGAAGTAGAGCTGTAGTGTAATAAATGGACAATAACAACTGTATTGTAATAAACGATACCAGTAGCAGTAAGCAAACTGGTGTACAGCAGGATTGTGTTGTCATAACCATTGCAGTAGAGCTGTATGCATTACTTGTCTACATTAAAGTTTGCTGCAGTCAAGTATAACACTGTAATAGCTGTAGAATGCAAAAGTAATGGCCTGCAAAATGTATTGTTTAACTCATAGGATGGTCCGAGGCTGTCTTCAGGCCAATATCAGTCGCATAATGCTCCCTGTTCCTCCTACGTCAGGTAATAAAGTTATATGACTGAGGTAGCCCAGTCTATGGGCAGATATTGTGTGGACTTCACAGACATTTATCATCAATACCAATAAAGTGAAAGAATAAAACCAGGCATAGAAACACAGCAGAGATCAAATGGCACCAATAAAAATAGTACTTTCAGTTAAAAATAAAGTTTAATATAATGGTGAGCACTTTCTCAATCAAACAGATCGCTTCAGCAGACCATACGATACTAAAATCAAACCTACCTAATATAGGAATACTTAATTAATCTTAAGTAATCTGACTCAAAAACAGCTAATAAGATGCACATTCTTAAAAGCACAGCTAAAATCCATCATAGAGCAGGATGTTTCCTCTACTAGTTTATAACAAAACAAAATACATTAACATTCATATAAGTGCATTAGCCATTGAAACATATTGAAAAAGAACATGTAAGCAATCTACAAGCAATATAAAAATACATATAAAAGTATATATACATATAAAAAAAATCACAAACAATATACCTATCACTTCTTAAGCTTTCTAGCCTTAAGTGCTGACTTCAGAGAGACATAGTCATTGAGCCCCATCCCACGATGTGCTGAAAAAGAAAAAAAAATCCAACATAAATCCTTATGTTCAGTTTTATTTATCAGATCCCCTTTCCTTATATTATATTGAATTACTTCTATAACCATGAATTTAAAGCAATGACTGTCCCTGTTAGAATTGATATGCTTGGCTATTGTACTATATTGAAGACCATTTCGTGCACAATAATAATGATCCCTAATCTGCTCTCTCAAGTGTCTATTCATTTTGCCCACATAAAAGGCAAAACATGTGACACAATCCCCGGGATTCATGAAGCTCGGCGCAAGGCCGGCGTAAGGCTTGCGCCGGCGGTGCAGTGAATAGCCGGCGCAGTAGCGCCATATACATATTAATGAGAGTGCACCGGAATCACAGACACGTGCGTAGTGTACGTGAGCGAGCCCAGGTAGGATGCGTCTGGAGGCGTGTCTAAGCCGGCATGAGGTGAGCAACCTAATGTGCTGACAGCCACGGTCCGCCCACAATAGTAATGGCAGCAGCCAGGTCCCGTGCAGAATGAAACGCACGTACAGTATGCAACATAGTACCCGTCCCAAATTAACGGAGAAGCAAATACAAGCCACGAAGGCATAAGTGTACCCGTCCAAGGAGCAAAGGATACGATAAGACCACGCTCGTCCCGCAATGCACCGCCAGTGTTTACACTCAGAGAAGGTGTACAGCCAAGATGTCAGCGCCGCACCGACATAGGAGCAGCGATTAAGGTCACCACCTGTCCCACTTTGGTTGGGGCAGTCTCTCCATGGCCAGTTGTGTCCCGAAAAAACGGCTGATGTGCTACGATTGTAGGACACAATGATATCCCGTATTTAATGTAATGGTAGCATGAATTGGTTATTTCTGTAACAGAAATACCTAAATGACACAAGAAACAGAATAAGCAAGCAAATTGCCACAACAATAAGCTTATATTTAGGCAAACAAGTGAAGTTCTATGCTATATAGTGACCGTTTGTATGTGTCGGCCTGTAAAGTCAGATGTGAGTCCCGGAAATATCCCAGATCGGAAACTGGAAAAGGTGGAAACCCCAGTAGCGACATGGGCATGGTCACCAGGGTTACCTGCTGTCCCAATGTGCCATGGACAGTCCCTGATTGGACAGTTGTGTCCCTGCAACAATCGTAAAATGGAAAATGACCTCCGATCCCCTGTCAAGAAAATTCCGCAATATACATGTAATAGTAGCATAAAACATATACATTACTATATGAAACACAGACATGGCATAAGAACATAAATAAGGAACCCAAATGCTTACAGAATAAGCTTATAGTATGGCAAACAAGTGAAGTTCTGTCAACTGCACTAGCCGTGGGTATGTGTAGTCCTGCAAATTCGAAGTTTCCACATAACATGCCCCACTATGGGCATTGGAAAAGGTGCCAACCATAATGGTCACAAGCAGTAGTGACAGTACATAGCCGGGTAGCTGTGTTGACATAACAACAGTAAGGAAGCAAGATACCTCAAACACAGGCAAACATGTGCATAGCAACATATCCCACACCCAGCAACGTCTCTGTTGCATACACTGGATGGCGATGATGAAGTGTAATATCCAGAAGCAGAACCCATGCATTCGGATGTACTACACAATAGCCTCATTGTACATGTCAGTCCCACCCATGTATACCTCTGCACCCAAACCTGCTAGCATCCGTGTGCAGCTATACAACCACACACAATGTGCATACCTGAACTGTGGTAAGATGTTTGTGTTAGGCAATGCCACGCGGGAAAATACGTACCCCACATGTCACCAACCCACCGCAGGTACAGATATGTAAATGGCTGCATGTGAATGTGTCAGCAGAATGTGTACATCCCACATGTAGTATGTACCCGTCCAAACCATCTAGGTTTGCATACGACACGGTGCACATAACTGTACACATGTGGACCACCGCATCGATGATTATCTATGCAGTGAAGTCGATCACATATAGCGGAACAGGTGCCTACCAAACAGGACGTCCTAACAGGGTGCTACAGGCAAAGAAGGGGAAGCTGGGACATCACATGTGGAGAGTAGCGTAGCTGGACGGACAAATACACACGGTCAAGGTAAAGGACGGAACAACATGCATATGGCCGGATGGATGTTGTTCGTAAAATATATAGAAACACATATGAAGTTCCAGTTTAGACTCGAAATACTATATAATGCATTGAATTGTACCATACAATATGGCAGTAGAACTAAGCCTGCATGTAATTGGTGAAGCTAAGCTGTAGTGTGATGGAATTCTGAACCTGGCAGTAAGCAGTACAGCAGGCTCATGTCTGTCATCATTAATTATTTGCTGGGTTACAGAACAATAAATGTATGTACATGCATAACAGCACTCCTTCCCCAGAGGAGGATGGCCTTGTGAGCTCTATCGAAGATAACAGTACAACTCCTTACCAGAGAGACAAAGCAACGTATTAAGAAATTAACTGTCCACTGTATCGTAACAGTCTAGGGTCCTTGAAACAGCTACAATCACAAAAGGACACTGTAATGTACAAGGTGCCTTGCAAGGCTGTGTTATTCCCATGGGAAAACATTTTAAAAGCACGACCCCAGCACCCACGTATGTATAGACTATTGCGGACCATAGTGATGGAAATGCCCTGTGACCGACCACGCCAGTAAGGTGGGCAAAAGCTGATTGTAAACACTATATAAAGAAACTGCTTACTGTATAGAGTCGGACAAAACTCACATACTTGGACTGTATATTATTTAGCCTGCCTGTGTACACTACTAAAACTTTCCGAACCCGAGCCTCCTGTGTTATCGGCTGTCACTTAGAAAAGCCTACTGATAACTACAGTCTGGTTTTAACAACTTATTTCACATTGTGATCCTTGTAATCCGAATTCCCTTGGTAAGCTACAGGTCAGAGTGCATGGCTGGTTAGACATGTACGCTGGAGAATATGCATAAATGGTTCTTCTTGAATGAAAAGACCTCCGACTGAATTGTTGTGTGTAAAGAGGCTGTTTACTGTCTGATCTGTGGCTGAAAAGCGGGAAACTGGATCCCAAGAAGAAAACGTGCAGCCTTAAACAGGAGGCCCAGGTAAGGAGTGTTTGCCTTTTCGTCTCTATTGTAGATCAGGGACCAGACTACATTGTGTTTCTGTTAACAGTAGTGATATCGGTCAAGACCTACCCACATACTGTTAAATCTGAACATAGGTCGGGGAACACACAGCAGAGTAAATAGTGATTGTAGACACTACAGTGGATACAGGGAAGGAGACACCACGTGGTATGACAGAAGGGTACGTAGCAGTCGTGTAGAGGATATGGGAGATTATTGAAGAAACAGATCATGTGATCCGCGTTTGACGGGTGACGTGAAGAATATGCAATCGCAGAGAGCACATAATGTGAGTTACGCAGCAAAATGGGGTAATAAATATGACATTGATGGTATATTACGCAAAATATCGTTACTGAAACATTGTAATCCCTGAAAATTTGATGCACATGTTCCAGGGTAAACACCTGTTCCACCCTGAGAGGGATAGTCCCTCTTTGGCCAGCCGTGTCCTGTAAACAAACCGAACAATGGCAAATGTCCTGATATCTCAGGACAAACATTTCCCAGATATATATCAAAATGGTAGCATAAAACAGTAAATTTGTATGTGGAACAGCAAAATATAATAATAAACAGAATAAGCAACTGAAATGCTACAACAATTGGTCGCCTCCTGGCAAAACGTGAATTCCTGTCCTATGTACTGGCCGTGGGTATGCATTTTCCAGGCAAATTACACGCTCAACACTAATGTCCCACATTGTGCATTTGAAAAGGTGGCAGCCCTAAGATGTGCAGGCGACAAAACAGCGACAATTGGGTATCCGTCATGCACATCGGTGGACTGAGGTAGTGTAATCAAGGGAACAGAACACTACAAATGGCTAAGCATCATACGCACACAGAGAAGATCATAATACAGTAGTACCGATAGCCCCCCCCCACAACCCCCTACCACCTCCGATACCACATCCAGGATATTAAGCGGGAGGGCAGGCTAGTCCCCACATCGCTATCCTGTGGCAACAGAGGTAGCACAACGAACAAATGTAACAGAAGCTATTGAAACCACATCCCAAACACGTAACATACCTAGGGACACCCGAGTAAGAACACAGTACTAAAACAGAGTGAGGATATCTGTCAATTAATTGAAGTACCGAACCCTCATGCAGGACAGGAAGGCCAGGACCCAACCCCGTGAGCGTATAGACCGTGGACACCAGAAGATATCTGTAAAGTCATAGAGGGAATTCCCCATCCACAAAGTAATCGCTATTCACCATGCAATACCCCTGTATCTCCTGATCGGAAACCAAAAGGGAATGGCGGATGGTACAGTATGTACAAGCTGTAAATCATGTAAGAATACTTAGGGTAGCGTTGGTGCCAGACCCACACACTATATTCAATGCTATGAACATGCCACAGAAGTATCTTACCGTGGTACATATAAGCTATGCTTACTTTGCAATACCTATACATCCACATAGTCCATATTGCTTTGCATGTACAGTCAGGGTGACAGATACAGCCATACCCGGCTATCGCGGGATACTGTGAAAGTACAACGATATTCTCACAGGGATGGCTAGCTACATTCGGTGTTAACTCCACCCGGGCCAGTCAAGTTCTACTTTATTTGGATGATATTCTGCTTGGCCCCTACCCAGCAGCAATGTATGGAAGATACAATAGCATTATTGAGATAATCAGCAGAACAGGGACATAAAGTAAGCAAGCATAAATTGCAACTACAGAGAATACAGGTCAATTACCTGGCATATCTGGTATCCAAGTAGGGTAGAACATCACATGACGATAGGAAGGTAGCAATATAATAAGCACCCAAGCCAACTAACAAGAAGGGAATGATGTCCTGTCTGGGCCGACTAACACTTGTCAAATCTGGATACCAAACAATGCTGTGGAATCCGCTGTATTGTTTGCCTTAACCTTTAATACACCTATGGCAGCACAACACATAGTACACTGGATTACAGTAGCAGAAACAGCCTAGAACGATTGATAGCCTCAACAGCTGTAGTAGGTCTCGTGAATAATCATAACACATGTTGTCAGACTGTAGATTATAAGCGGAGATATATGACGTCAGTCTTGATGCAACAGCAGGGAAGTAAGCAACGCTACATAGCTGACTACTCATTGCAGTTGGACACTGTGGCATGGTCAGTGCCACATTGTGTACAGGCAGTTGTTGTAGCACCCATGGCAGTACAGGCCCCGGCCATAATGTTACTAGACCACCCTCTCACTGTGAGAATGTCTCATGCAGTTGCGATCAGTCTGCTGCAAGAGAAGATAGCATTCCTGACCCGTGCTAGACATTTGTCATGTTTGACCATACCACTGAGTCAACCTCATATGGTGATTGAACGTTGTACAACATGAAACCTATCAACGCCACGTCCGACACCTGTGTATGGCACACCACACAGTTGCCTATACGAAATGGATTAAATAACTACACACAGACATGATATCACTGATATACCCTTAGATGATGCAGAGGTGACAGTTAATGTGTACGGATCATGTAGACAGAGTCCTACAGGAACGAATCAAGTAGTTTATGCAGTAGTTATTGATAATGACATTGTAGACGGCCAAACCCTGCAGCATAACGTGTCTGCTCAAGCAGCAGAATAGATAGCTTTAACACGTGCTTGTACTGTAGCGGAAAACTGATGTGTGGACATATGTCCCGATAGTCAGTCTGTTGTCTGTGCAGTGCATGTTTATGAGCAGCAGTGGAAGAATAGGGAATGATAACATCCACCCGTAAACCGATTAATCATGCGCATACGAACTTGAATGCATTAGACTACATGCAGTTACCCACTGAAGTAGGTAATTGTAAATGTGCAGGGCATAGAAAGCAACAGGATAACAGTAGGAAAGGTGAGGCATGAGCTCATGCACCTGCAAAACAAGCAGCGCCACAGTTGGAAAGTGTTTGTGTGAATGAGGAATGACAAACCTCAGACAGTTTAGATGTAGAAACTGTACAAACAATGCAAACAGCAACTACGAAAGCAGAAAAGCCGACGTGGTTATGACGAGGAGCAATCCTTGAACACGGACTGCACATATCCACAGTGAGAAAGCCAATATTAACGTCTAATGTATTCAGATATGCGGCTTTGTGGAGCCATGGGTAGAGACATGTCTCAACAGGGGGGATGGTACATTTGGTTAACAGAATACCCCTAACATACGGAATTACGAACCACATACAAACCTCATGAGCAGCGTGTCACGCTTGCAGTAGATATCATGCACAGGGAGTATTTAAACCGAAGGGAGTGAGTTTACCTACACCACCATAACCGTTCCGCCCCATTTGCATGGCCTTCATACGTCTGCATAAATGTGAAGGAACAAATACTGTTTAGCGATTACACATATATATAATCAAAATGGGTAGAAGCATTCCCAACCATTAATCCGATGCAGCAGCAGTGGCAAAGGTGCCAGTAAAATAAAGTATCCCTAGATCTGGCATGCTGTAAAGAAGCTACAGTGACAATAGAACACATGTAGTGAACCAGACAATCACGCTACCTGGGGATTACTGTATTACCATGAATGTCAATTGCATGTACAACCCACACTCAGCACGATTGCTGGCGCCAGAATGGGATCCCGAGAAATAAGTAGAGGAGGTTGGTGGGTGACATCCAGACGAAGTTACATGAGCTGTCTACCTCTAGCATTGCTGAGCATGACAACAGTTCCAAATGTAAAGTGCTGCACCCACTTCAAGTAGTATGTGGAATGGCATATCATGTGCCAGAGTGGAAAGCTGTCATGCCTGCAGAGCCGGAGGTCGATGACTCAGTAGTAGGTGACATGAGAGGATTGTTAACTAGTAACACTGTTCTTCAGTTAAAGTCTGTTACAGATAAGAGCAAACGAAGACGGAAGCATAGCTGACACCAGTATCCTGTGTGTATGTCACTGTTATCCAAAGAACATTATTGCCAAGTGGACATTGCGAATGTCTGTACCGGTACTGTTGTCAACGCCTACCGCAGTAAAGTTTGCAGAGAGGTCGCCCTGGGTCCACCTCACATTTCTCAAACCGGTAAAGGATATCAAGTCTGATTGACATCTTGTAGCTGATATACCAAAGAGCCCGAATCACCCGCCAAGACTGTATAACAATACAAAGCAACCCCAAAGACATTTATGTTTGCTGTCCTAATGATTATACACCTATTATACATGTTTGTGTTTACCATACAATTTCTGGGACCTTACCTGCATATAACTACACGGATACAAATACTGATACGTGATGAACTGGCCACAGAGTGTCTTCCACACTTCAACAGATACCTAGGCATGACGCGTGTGCATATAGAGACTAGGAACACATTAAATTGCTGTGTTTGTACTGCCATACCTACATCATATGGAGGACTTCCGATGCATGTTGTCCCCTTGGGGATAGATTGAGACTTGTGAATATCTACACTTTGATACAGGTTCTGTGAGATCACAGGACAACGTGGCAATGTACTTACCAACATAAACATGATACAGTTTCAGTTGGTGGGAGTATTTGTAACATAACTGTGTCTTACGAATGTCATATAACAGCCAAAGATCACAGTACTACTTGTAGCACCATTCCTAATTTGTATTGAAACATCATGAGAACAATGTTGAAGGATGTGCAGAAACATCCTGAATTGTATAAACAGTCCTCTGTTAGAGACAGGAATATGTTACATGCAGAGGTAACCCGCATCAGTATTAAAGTAGAATATTGTTATGTTGTTTGTGGGAAATAAGCATATCAATGGTTACCTGGGAATTGGTCCGCAGTTGTTATTTGGGTTATCTGGCTCCAGTCACATGACATACTGTACAATTGCCTGTGGGTGCTAAACGAACTATAACACATATAGCTCAAGAACTGGGAACACAGTCGAGAAACCTACTAATCCAGTGGGTGAAATGGAAGCTGTTCTGACATGTCAGTCTTCTGCAAGAGATAAAGGAATATCGATTCATATGGACTTGAGTGACAGCGTCACAACCTGGGCTGGAACACTCCCAGCTTCTGGAGTAGTGAAATCAATCAGGGAACAGAGGAAGTTATCAAAACCTGTCGGAGGAAGGATGAATGTGACTTCCCACTCCTGAACATGTGACTGATGAACTGGATGCAATGAGAACTGTTGTGTCACAAAATGTAATAGCGCACGACTGCACCATGGCGCTGAGAATTGGTACGCGGGCGCTTACTGAAGAAGATCGCTGTGTCCAACTACCACATGAAGAGACCAAAAGCAACGCCCACCTACAGGTAATATAGCAGGTGTCATCCATGGCGGAACCAGGCCCAAACCCACTGACGAACCATTTCCACAAACCATTGGGTGGATGGGGTCAGTCATACTGAATATCATGATTGCCATTTGTGTTGTTCTGCTCATATTGGGAGCATGTGTCTAGTGCGGATACTGTGCATGTAAGTATTAGTCAGGGACTCTGGCGACATACCTGTACCGAGACTATGTATCAAGACCTGTAGTGGTATTTGTCAATAGAAAATGCAATCCTACTTGCAATGTACATCAAATTACTTGCCTAGTTAAACGCTCCACAGAGGAAGAGGCTAGGGAATGAAATAATGTTGTATATGTTTCTGGATAGAGTAGAAGCAATCAAAGGAGGGAGAATGTTAGCAAAATACATATTTAAACATAGATATGACGTGCAACTTTAGAAGCAAATAGTGTATAATGCATATTATTCTACCTGACAATATAGCAGTACAGCTTCTCATGCATGTAATTGCTTGTAGTGTAGCTGCAGTGTGATTGAACCCTAACCCTAGCAGTAACCAGTGCAGCAGGTGTATGTCAGTCAGCATTACTCATCTGCTCGGTTACAGAATAATACATGTATGTACAGGTATATCTGTCATCCTTCCACTGAGGAGGATAGGCTTGTGAGCTCTAACACAGAGTACAGCTGCTCAGCAGAGAGACACAGGAACCTAGTAGGACACGGAGTGAGGACTGGATATGAACAGTGTTGGAACCGTGACAGAGCAGAATTTACCAAAGTACAGTCTAAGTGAATATGTGGCTCGCAAGGTTGGGCTATCCTCATGGGAAAACATGTAATAAGCATTACCTGAGCACTGTTGTAGGAATACAATGTTCTGTACTCTAGCAATGTAAATGCCTTGTGACTGACCACATCATTAATGTGTGCAAAAGATGATAGTATACAGAATGCTCATACAGATGTAACATGTATAGAGTTGAACAAATGTCTAAACTTTTACTGCATACTCCTTTGCCTCCTGCTGCACAGTAGTAAAATGTTATTAATCCCAGCTTCCTGTGTTAATGAGTGTCATTTTGAAAATACGAATGAGTGTTACAGTTTGATTTAAAAGACTTAATTGACAGATGTTTACGTTCTAGCATGGGAATAGGTCAAGCCAAACATCACAATGTCCATGTGTACCACATACACACAGCCAGTAACACGCAGTAGTAGTGCATGAAGGCATACACGACTGTGGGAATAGTACAGGACATATGGCACGTGCCAAGTGCAGATGCATGACACAAACCCCAGGATGGGTGTCCCTGCAAAGAGGAACATGTGCCAACTACACCTCCCACAGATGTACCGCAATAAAACACATGGCAAACACACAGACACACTACTGTCCAACACATGACTGCAACGGAGCCTGGTCAAACACCAACATGAAGCATGCACAAACAGGGACTTGAGTAATGTTTGCCTTAACACTCCCCCATAGGCCAAAGAAGAATAGAATGGACATATGCATGTAATGCTGTGAAGGATGTGTGGTAGTCCTCAGTATCACAGTGTTAGGGACACAGATACACTGTCATCAACCGTGACGTATGTGCAACTTACACAGCATACCTGCATGTAATACAGAGGACAATCATGTGCCACAGAAATATACAGTGGCGAAAGAGTATAGTGGATAGACAATTGTACATGTGACAAACTATGAATATAGGTTCACACGTCCATAGGTACAGGGTAGGCCATCGTCCCAGGCCCAGCCATAATACTACACCATAGTTAGGATGACTTTGCCAACCTTCTGTGCTTCAGATGAAATACCCATGATATTGCTGTATCTCCGGCAAGCACTGATAATGATGTAATCCCTGGCCTATACCTGCAATTCTCCATCCAATGGACAACATAGCTGCGAACAAGGCTAGGAAGGATGTCTGTCTCACATGTACTGTGATGTAGATCCACAGCATAATGAGTGTCTGGGTGATATATGTGTCACTCAAACACATCCCATTAATGACCGTGACAAGGTAAATGTCACCTGCCCTAGTGGTTCTGAGGGATGCGGATACAGTAGGTGAAGCATACACATGACATATGGGTTGACATGGCCTCGTATGTCAGGCACAGGTCAACACTAAACAGCAGGTATGTGACGGATGTGGCAGGGTCCTACATGTGGGGCAGCATTACACAAAATGGTGTCATCCTGCATCTGTACAACAATCAACCTATGTGGGCTTCCCAGCTGCTGTAGGTGTATGGTCAGATACAGTCTGAATGGGGCAATGTAGTAGATCATAGGTGTAACACGAATGGGTACAAGGAGACAATGACCTAGCCTGATGTAGATGTGAATCCCTGCACCAACAGGTGGGCAATGTAGAAGACCCACACAACCACGATAGCAACGTGTGTGTGGAATGAATGGTGACCGCCAAACACTGTCCCCTGATCCCTGGTAATCACCCCTGTGCTGAGTGGACAGCCACCTATATGCTGGACAGGGGTGACCTAGTAGTTCTCCACAGGTATGATGTTGCATTACGTCGCATTTAGCTGTGGGACATGTCCCTGACAGCAGATATGCATACCTGGGAGGCCCCTTCAAGGATATCTGTGTCAGATGTCTGTCCCACTATGGCACCTGTTTTGCAGTCATCTACAAACACTGTTGCCCATAGCACCCCTGTGTGTGCCTGTACCGTGAAAATGTAGGTGTATGACAGGAGTGCAGACATGGAAGGGCCCCATGGGACACCACTTGTGACAGGCAGTAGGTCTGACATGCTGCCAGCAACTATGACCGTGTGGGTTGTGTCACATAGACAGTTTACAACACATTCTGTGATGTGCGTGTTCACATCCCAGCCAATGGGTTTATCAACGATACCTGAGGGGGGTAATGTGATGAAGGGCTTTGCCAGGTCGAGGTAGGCTGTATGGACTGCAACACCCCCATCAGTGGCCTCGGCGACTGTCCCGAAAATGTCAACCATGCTTTAAAGGCATGAACCGCCTCCTGAACAAGACAAACCGTGTGTGATGCAAAGTATGTATGTCCCCTATGCAGTCATGTACGAGCCGCAGTATGATCCCTCCCCATGTCTTTGCAGATAGGTCTCCTCAGGGTAATGGGACAGTAATAACCAGCCTCAGTGGAGGTATTGGCCTTGTGACGTGGGACTACAGCTGCCATGTGACACAACCTGGGTACCCTACCTGAGGTGAGGCTACAAAGAAATAGCTGTCCTAACTGTGGGTCCAATTCATAAATGAGATAGTGGAGTACACAGCGGGGCACCAGCTGGTCTCATGGATGCTATGTCCACTACCCTGGAGAGAGCATGTCCCACCTGTGTGTCACAGAACATTTGGTGACCACAAACCACTGGTACACACATCTCCTCATGTGTGGGGGAGGGTGTGGAGATGTCCTCACTGGACTTGTCAGCCTGTATGTTGGCAATGTGTGTATGTTGAGTAAACCCCACCTCTATGTGAACCCAGTCAGAGCATATGTGGGAGTGAGCTCCCAGGTGTCGAGCATAGCAACTGAAGGTGGTATGATTGTTAGCCAGGTCCATGTAGGTATATCTGTGGAATGTGCCCTGACAATTTCATGACAGTGTGTAACTCTACACATATGATGACCAAGGGTGTCATACCTCACAAGGTGTCTGCTCCACCTTGTAGTAGCCACCTCCTCGTGTTGTACATTCTGTGTATGGCTGGGGTACACCACACTGGATGCTTGGCATTGGTACAGTGAACCACAGTTGGGTAAGTGAATGACTGGCTCATGCAGTCCTGTAGGTACTGGTAGATGGCAATGTGATTGATGCAGTGGCTGCCACTGTCGACCACTGGCTCAGGGTCCTTAAAGGAGACCACAGTAGTGCAGAATTGTGTAGTCTGCCTCTGAGCAAGCAATGTGTATGGTAACTGGCAACACTCACAGCAACGGATGCCAAAAGCAGAAGCCAATGTCCAAATAACATAGATCAACTTCTGCATGACAATATGTCTTATCATACATGTATTGACACGTGTCTGCTAATTACAATTGGAAATGGCCGTAAGACTGGCCTAAAGTTCCCGTGATGTACACAGTCTGGGGGTGTTGTTCCGATAATAAAGTGGCAATACCTCCCAATCGTGACCTCTGGGTATGGTATGAAAGTGGTTGTTAACCTGCAACATTGGATGTATAGCATTGGTTTCTGGTGTCGGAAGACATGGTTCCTGTAGCACAACACAGTATGGGTAGTCAAGCACACATCCGCGATTGCTGAACACACAGCATCAGTGAAACCCACTGCTCACAAGGACACAGTCCGACAAGCTCTACACTTTAAATATGCACAGTGGTGTCCATTGTCGGACCCAAAAATTGACATCACACCAGATTCACGCCTTCTTTCAATACGCATCTGAACTCATTGTCGACACAGGTACACATATGCAGTGCAAGCGTGTTTAATGTTGATGATAGCTGTCCATGTAATGCAGCACAGGTCCATAGAACTGCGTACACATCACAGTCCCGCACACATGAAGGATGTGTAATGGGTACTGTCGATTGTTGCAGTCAAGGGATTCTGGGTATGTAGACTCTGGGCCGGTGTTGCTTCGCAGCCAATCCTTTGTCCCGCCCGTGGGAGGGATGTGTGTGTAGCACCTGCCATACTATCCGCTAATGATGCAAACCATCCACTGGAGAATGCTAAATGCAGGTGTGAAATGTGTACAGCCCTATACTAGTGTCCAGTAGGCAATTGTCATGGATGGACAACCGTATGCCCAAGATGCCACCCACAACCGCAAACCCGGGTAAATTACACAGCCGCTGTAAGGCATAAGACAGGAAATACACATAGGGACTGCAGTTGACATTCCACATACAAAGTCGGACCGCTGTGCCAACACCGGCGTACACAGCACTCAATCTGCCAGCAACAGACTGAGGAGCACCCGCTACCATACAGCGGAACAGATGTGCGACCTGTGGAACACATACTAATGGCACACACACAACGCCACGTAGGATATGTAAACTATGGCATTCCCACCTATGAAGACAACATGGTTAAATGAATACATAGGTAATCAACATGTTCCGTGGTGTTATATTGGAAATACAGTGACGGATATGTCCCATTGGGATGTCTGCGGTTTATATGAAGCAGTTGCTAACCAGCATCTTTGGATGTATGTCATTTGTCCACAGTACTAGATCACCTGGTTATGTAGCACCATGTGGAATGGGTAGTCTAACAGACATCCGCGATTGCTGAACACACAGTATCAGTGAAACCCACTGCTCACAAGGACACAGTCCGACAAGCTCTAAACTTTACATATGCACAGTGGTGTCCATTGTAGGACCCAAAAATTTGTCTAAAGACAGGAATGCCGCCTTCTTTCATCACCTAACTGAACTCATTGTCGACACAGGTACACATATGCACCGCAAGTGTTTAATGTTTCTGATAGCTGTCCAAGTCATGCAACACAGATGCACAGAAATACCCAGGGAACCAGGTCCATAGACCTGCGGCCACATCACAGTCCCGCACACATGACGGATGTGTAATGGGTACTGTCAATTGTTGCAGTCAAGGGATTCTGGGTATGTAGACTCTGTGCTCGGTGTTGTTTCGCAGGCAATCCTTTCTCCCGCCTGGAGGGATGTGCGTAGCACCTGCCTTACTCTCCGCTAATAATGCAAACCATACTCCGGAGAATGCTAAATGTAGGTGTGGAATGTGTACAGCCCTATACTAGTGTCCAGTAGGCAATTGTCATGGATGGACACCCGTATGGCCAGGATGGCACCCACAACTGCAAACCCGGGTAAATGACATAGCCGCATGTAAGGCATAACACATGAAATACACATAGGGACTACAGTTGACATTCCACATACAAAGCCGGACCGTCGTGCCAACACCGGCGACACAGCACTCAATCTGCCAGCAACAGACTGAGGAGCACCCGCTACCGTACAGCGGAACAGATGTGCGACCTGTGGAACACATACTAATGGCACACACACAACGTCACGTAGGATATGTAAACTATGGCATTCCCACCTATGAAGACAACATGGTTAAATGAATACATAGGTAATCAACATGTTCCGTGGTGTTATATTGGAAATACAGTGACGGATATGTCCCATTGGGATGTCTGCGGTTTATATGGAGCAGTTGCTAACCAGCATCTTTGGATGTATGTCATTTGTCCACAGTACTAAATCACCTGGTTATGTAGCACCATGTGGAATGGGTGGTCAAACAGACATCCGCGATTGCTGAACACACAGTATCAGTGAAACCCAGTGCTCACAAGGACACAGTCCGACAAGCTCTACACTTTACATATGCACAGTGGTGTCCATTGTAGGACCCAAAATTTGTCTAAAGACAGGAATGCCGCCTTATTTAATCACCTAACTGAACTCATTGTCGACACAGGTACACATATGCACCGCAAGCGTGTTTAATGTTGCTGATAGCTGTCCATGTAATGCAGCACAGATGCACAGAAATACCCAGGGTACCAGGGCCATAGAACTGCGCCCACATCACAGTCCCGCACACATGACGGATGTGTAATGGGTACTGTCAATTGTTGCAGTCAAGGGATTCTGGGTATGTAGACTCTGTGCTCGGTGTTGTTTCGCAGGCAATCCTTTCTCCCGCCTGGGAGGGATGTGTGCGTAGCACCTGCCTTACTCTCCGCTAATAATGCAAACCATACACCGGAGAATGCTAAATGTAGGTGTGGAATGTGTACAGCCCTATACTAGTGTCCAGTAGGCAATTGTCATGGATGGACACCGGTATGGCCAGGATGGCACCCACAGCTGCAAAGCCGGGTACATGACATAGCCGCGTAAGGCATAACACAGGAAATACACATAGGGACTACAGTTGACATTCCACATACAAAGCCGGACCGTCGTGCCAACACCGGCGCACACAGCACTCAATCTGCCAGCAACAGAATGAGGAGCACCCGCTACCGTACAGCGGAACAGATGTGCGACCTGTGGGACACATACTAATGGCACACACACAACGGCACGTAGGATATGTAAACTATGGCATTCCCACCTATGAAGACAACATGGTTAAATGAATACATAGGTAATCAACATGTTCCAGTGGTGTTATATTGGAAATACAGTGACGGATATGTCCCATTGGGATGTCTGAGGTTTATATGAAGCAGTTGCTAACCAGCATCTTTGGATGTATGTCATTTGTTCACAGTACTAAATCACCTGGTTATGTAGCACCATGTGGAATGGGTAGTCAAACAGACATCCGCGATTGGGGAACATACACCAGCAGTGAAAAGCACTGGGCAGGTGGACACAGTCCAGCAACATCTAACTTGACATATGCACATCGGTGTCCATTGTAGGACCCAAAATTCTGTTCAGAGAATGCCTGCTAGCTTCCTGCATTACTCACGTGATCTCATTGTCGCCACCACGCCACAGGTACACATATGCACGCAAGCGTGTTCAATGTTGATGATAGCTGTCCATGAAATGCAGCACACATGCACAGAAATACCCAGGGTATCGGGTCCATTCAGCTGCGCCCACATCACAGTCCCGCACACATGAAGGATGTGTAATGGGTACTGTCCACTGTTGCAGTCAAGGGAGTCTGGGTATGTAGAATCTGGCCTCGTGTTGTTTCAAGCAGGCAATCCTTTGTCCCGCCCCGTGGGAGGGACGTGTGCGTAGCACATGCGTCACTCTCCGCTAATAATGCAAACCATCTACCGGAGAATGCAAAATGCAGGTGTGAAATGTGTACAGCCCTATACCAGTGTACAGTAGGCAATTCACATGGATGGACAAGCGATGACTAAGATGGCACCCATAACTGCAAACCCGTGGAATTACACTGCCGTAGTAAGGCATTACACAAGTAATACACATAGGGACTACAGTTGACATTCCCCATACAACAAACACAGACAACCAGCCGATGAAGTCCAAAGCAAAGACGAGGTACTGTAGGGACCATCAGTGACCACTCAGAGCACACCAAGAATTACAGGCAGTCACCATAGTCTATTGGAGCCCACTTCGTCTGCTTCATAAGCAGACTTATTCAGAATACATACAATGCAGTCCAACCTACTACATTTAAAAGCATTAATTGGTCAGTACATTAGATGTGCTAGGTACTAATTACATGCCTTAAAGGCAGACAAGCAAACAAACCTTACTTGGGTTACAGATCCCACACAGTGAGGACATCAGACATTGCTTCGAAAGGTACAGTCTTCATCGGAAAATAGAAATATATGTACATATATGAAAGATGAACCAACATAAAATGTTTTCCAAATGTCTGACTGTGTAAGATACATATATATGTCCTACGGATTGTGCCAATATATTAACAGAACTGCAGACACCTAGTAATATAAATGAACCATAATATATACACATAAACCGTATGATTATGACTAATGTAAAATAGACCAACGAAATGTAAAGATTCACAATGTGCTAATGTAAATATTCATTTAGAAGGTTACTTAAATAAATCAATTCAGACATCCATGTCTAAATACTAACACAAGGCCAGCGAGGTGCTTGCCCTCACATGTACTGGGATGTTGTTCCACAGCATAGTGAGTGTCTGGGTGATGAATCTGTCCCAACAACACGCTCGATTAATGACAGTGCCAAGGTGTACGCCAGCTGCCCTTGTGGTTCTGAGGGATCTAACTTATTTACGTGAAGCATAGTCATCAGATCTGGGTTCGACATAGCCTTGTATGCCAGGCACGGGTCACCTCTGGGCAAGTGGTATGCAACTGTATACAGCTGGAATTCTTTCAGTCGGTCAGTATAACACATATACCTGAGACCCTGCATCTGTTTGTCGATGAACTGTTGGTGCCTTTCCAGCTGCTGCAGGTGTTGGGTCAGATACATTCTGAACGGGGCATTGTACCCAATCATAGGTCTAATGAGTGATGAGTACAAGGGGACAATGACCCCCGCTGATCTAGATGTGAATCCCTTCATGATGATGTGGGCAATGTGGAAGGTCTACCTAACTATGTTAGCAACATGTGTGTCTAACTAACGGTTAACAACAACACGTGTCCCCAGATCACTGGTAACCCCTCTGTGCTCAGTGGATTGCCACCTATATGGTAGCTCGGGTAACCTTGTTCTTCCCGAAGGGTATGCCTATGCATTTCCTGGCATTTAGCTGTAGGACATGTCTCTGGTACCACTTATCCACATCTGTGAGGCACTCCTGAAGGATATCTGTGTCAGATGTGTGTCTGACTTTGGCACCCGGTTTGCAGTCATCTGCAAACATTGTCACCCATAACCCCTGTGTATGCGGTACATTGGAAACGAGATGCTGGAAATAGTGGACCCAGGACTGAGCCCCATGGGACACCACCTGTGACTGGCTGTGAGTATGACATGGCGCCAGCAACTATGGCCATGTGTGTTCTGTGACTTAGCCAGTTTGCAACCCATATGGCATGTATGGATTTACATTCAAGATGACGGGTTTATCAATTATACCCGAGGGGGTATTGTGTCGAAGGCCTCTGCCGGGTTGAAGTAGGCTGTATGGACTGCTTTACCCTCATCAATGGCCTTGGTGACTGATTCTACAAAGTGAAACACGTAAAAGGCATGATCTGACTCTGACCAAGCTAAACTGGGTTGTATCCAAAGTATGCGAGTCCCCTATGTCTTTATCTATGTGTTCCATTATGATCCATCTCCATGGCTTTGCAGATAAGGCTTGTCAAACTAATGGTATGGTAATAACCAGGGTCAGTGGAGGCACCATCTATGTGGAGTGTGACTACAGTCGCCCTGTGCTACTACTCGGTGAGGTGAGGCTAAGATTAAACAGCTGTCCTAAGTGTGGGTTTAATTCCCCATAGAGTTCCTGGAGTACACAGCTGGGACACCATCTGGACCCATGGATGCTGTGTTGACTGCCTTGGGGCTGGATGTGGGTAATGCTGGACATACCCACGGCAGACGTGGCGCGTTCCCGAGTCCGATGCCCAAGGGACCACACACATAGCCGGCCTTAGGCATAGGCCAAGTAGGTAGCCGGCTAGGGTGTTGCTCTACCGGGCACCTTTCCAGACTCTATTTGGTGTAGGTAGACCAGGAGGGGGTAGCGGTGATGTAACGGTGGCAACTTCTGCCTAGGTCACCACTTAACCTAAGGCCACTCTTCCCATGGGTAATACAGCAGTACCCACACCCAGACGCGGGTCATTGCTAGGGTCATTGCTAGTATGGCATATCATCTATGTCAGGAAACCATATATCCCCAGACATAATGGCACAGCATAATGCCTGTTCGCCGCCCAAAGGCAGACATACGTCACCCGCGGCGGTGCGGACGCATCGCGCGAGATGTCCGTTAACAATGTCGACATTGTCTCGCTTTGTGAAACAAACTCCACATAGACATTCAATACTAGACAGCGACGGAGAACCCGATGTCCTCGTGGCTGAGCTGTTCAACCTGTTCCGCCATGTTAAATGTGTGTAGCACAGCGGAACCGGCCCAAACCAAGCAACGGACATGTCTGTGGCTCAGTGAAAGTCGACACGCAATGGTAAACCCTTGTAATATTGCGACACAGGCCATACATACGGAGGGTTAGTAATGGAAATTGGTCAGTTCGACCAGACCGTGTGCAATTAGTATAACAAGATCTACAACGGGTACAGCGCCAATCGATGCACACGGTTACTTAATAATTGGGGCCGTGACATGGTACCATGGACACGGACAAACGCGCCCATGTGACTCATCTAACATTCGACAGGGTCAGGGCAGTCCCGCACAGTGGGCGGACAAGACCAAACCCAAAGCACCACAGCAACACCCTGACAACCAAGGCCTGTATGCGATGGGATATAAGCAGCTGTCATCTGAACAGCCCCGCGGTGACGACATATGCATCCTGGGCCATGAGCGAGGGGAATTAGGAATGTTCAACATGCAGTACCGCACCTTTCCCAGCAGGAGAATGGATGCCTGTGACGCATGCGTGTGCGGGGGATATGTAAATGTACATAGGTACCATGGGTATGCATATTAATGACAACTAACAGCTAACGGTACTGGTCACAGTAACCGCAAACGTGAATGCAGTCACGCTTGAATTACGACTATAGAACATATAGATGTGCACGGTACGTAAAGCGCCCATGCTGCAAAGACTGTTACATATATAAAGCTGTAAGTGCTTTCTGCACACGCCCGTCAACCGGATCAGACATATGTTACCGAATAGTCACAAGTAACGCAAAACACGTAACCACACAGACACTGTAAACATATATAAACGGACTCACGGATATGCATGTGCGCGCTGCAGAACCCACAATCCGGACATGCGAAAGTGCGTGCGTGTGTGATCCAGTGGAACCAGGAAGGTTACGGATGTCTCCTCCACACATTTACATTCATAATTGTAAAATATATGCTTAAATAGTACTTATTGATTCCATGCTTTGTTATCGTAATGCTACTATTATACACATTGATATACAATATCCTGATCAACACACTACATTCTAAGGTGCACTCACAACAATTATCAACTATGTGTCAGGATACTGATTGTATTTACCAATATTGTATATATATTAACACATTGTTGCCGTATTATTGTTTCCATGAAGTAAGGCATGCAACACTGATATGTATATGTCACGCTATAATCAAGACTTGGAGCACTGTCCACCTAACTATGAGCAGGTTTATTGATTATTTCGCTTTAAACCGACTCTGAAGGAAGTGTATAAGGGACGGCTATGTCATGCATTCCGCATCTCGACGATGCCCCATGTTAGTAGGTGAAAGAGCTCAGTATCCTTTCACTGTGGAGTCTATCGATTTGACAGTGTCTGTTTTGCCGATATATGTTCCATAATGTCGCTTATGAAGATGGGCAGGACGCAAGGTTTGCTGTATTTCCGCGATACCGGCACGTGGATATAGATAGGCCATGTCATACAAACGATGGGTAGTCAAGCAGACATCCACGATTGGGGAACATACAGCGCAGTCAATACCACTGGCCAGATGGTGACAGTCCAACACGCTCTACACTTTACAAATGCACATCGGTGTCCATTGTAGGACTCCAAAAATTACGGCGCTTGTCTGCTATCCATCGATCAGCCAATCAGAGTACTAACCGTGACTACGGCACAGCTAGACATATGCACCACCAGCGTGTTTAAGGTTGATGATACCTGCCCATGACATGCAGGACATATGAACAGAGGTCCCCAGACTGCCGTGTCCATACATGTAGGCCCATATCCCAGTTCCGCACACATGAAGGATGTGTCATGCGCATCGTGGGGTTGCAGCCATGGTATCCTGGGTATGCAAAATGGGGCTCGTGTTGTTTGGCAGATAATCCGCTGTCCCGCCTGGGGAGGGCTGCGGGTACAGGACGTGCCTTAGTCCCCAGTAAGGATGCAAAGCATCCATTGGGTAATGCTAAAGGCAGGTGTGAAATGTGTTCAGCCCTACATCAGTGTCCAGTAGGCATTTCCCAAGGATGGACAAACGTACGGACAAGATGGCACCCATAATAGCAAACCTGGTGGAATCACACAGCCGTAGTAAGGCATGACACAGGACATACAGATGGAAACAACAGTAGATACACCCGTGAGACATCCATCCTGCCGCGCTAATCCCAGCGCATACAGCAGCCAAGGTGCTATCAAGTATGTGGGGATCACCCGCTTCCACTCTGGAACATACGCATGCACCTGTGGAACACATATTAATGGCACACCAACAACGCCAACTAGGAAGGTCATACTATCGTTAAAATATGGCGCTCCCACACATAAACAACATACTGTCATGAATAAATAGGTTCTACATGTACCGCTGTGTTATAATGACAATACAGTGGCGGATAGTTCACAATGGTACCTCTGAGGATTATCTAAAGCAGTTGCCAACCTGCAGTACTACAGTAACACCATATGGGTAAATTGTGGAAGGACACGGGTTCCGTAGCACTACATAATATGGGTAGGCGGACAGACATCCGGGACTGGGGAACATACGGCGGCAGTCAAACCCACTGGCCGAATGGACACAGTCCAACATGTTCTAAACTTTACATATGCACATCGGTGTCCATTGCAGGACCCAAAAATACTCCTTAAGTAAGTGTGGGCAACATAGTGTGAACCGGAAGAGGTGACAGCCGTGACTACTGCACAGGTAGATATATGCACCACAAGCGACTTCAAGGGTGATGACAGCCATCCATGAAATGCAGGACATATGAATAGGACTCCCCAGGCTGCTGCGTCCATACACGACGCTCACATCCCATTTCCGCACACATGAAGGGTGTGCAAGGGTACCGTCGAGGGTTGCAGACATGGGATCGTGGGTATGCAAAAATGGGTGTCGGTGTGGATTGGCAGATGATTCGCTGTCCCGCCTGCAGCGGACGGGCCATGGCATATGCGCATTCGCAATACTAATACCGATCATCCACCGGAAATGGAGAATGCAGCTGTGAAATGTTGACAGCCCGATACTAGTGTCCAGTAGGCAGTTCCCATGGATGGACAAACGACGCCAAGATGGCACCCATAGCTGCAAACCTGGGGGAATCCCACAGCTGTTGCAAGGCATAACCCAGGGAATACAGATAGGGTCTACAGTAGACACTCCCCATTCAAAGCCAGACCGATGGGCAGATACCGCGCATACAGCACTCAATCTGCCAGCACATCTATGGGGATCACACGCCCATACAGTGGAACAGATGGGTCACCTGTGTAAACATACCAATGGCACAATCTCCACGCCTGCTGGGAATGACATAATGGTCAAACTATGGCGCTGCCAACAATGAAAGACATCCTTCGTGAATTAATAGGAGTGATGTCAATAGACCATGGCAAACACCCAATGAACAGGGAAGACTTGCTGGCACCCTATGGCCACAAACCATGTCACACATAGGTAGATGGAACAGTCAACTTAAACATTTCGGCCCACGACAGGTCGATATGGTATCCAAAGGTACTTCATAGACATGTATGCGCTATCACCCGCTGGCCCGTGGAGACTTACACATAACATGGAAGTATCCAGGCTTTAAATGTCCACCCTTACACTTCCAGTTGTCACTGTCTATGCGAGCAATGGAGATTTAGCCACAGCATAGAAAGCAGGGACGCATTGCTAACTAAACACACACATGTCAACATCACAGAAAGCATACTATGAACACACGATTACATGATATTGTACTATGAAACACAAACAAACCAGCAACCTGCAGCAAGAATAGTCCCCGTAGTTCGACACAACACAAGTCTTCGTAACATTTAAACAGTTCATTACAACATGCAACGCTGTTGTTTCCACAACGTGCAGAATAACAGCTACATGTAAGAATGTTCACAATCAACAATGTGAGTCTTAACATGATTTTAAATATCACACTGTTGATTGTGAACACTTAAAGGATTTGCTTATTCAGTTGTATTTGGCGAAAGCAACGGAAACACACACACACACGGAAGGGACGGAGATGAACCTACGCCTATTTACATGAACTCAGTACAGTATGAAGCATTCACAGAACGCGCTACCGAGTTAACTGACGTGAGCGCTGTCAGAGGCATACTTGTAGGCTGGTGACGTCACCCGAAGACAATAGTTGGCAATAGCCAAGGCATGTGTTGCGGAGCCGCCTAAAAGCATAATCAGTCGCAGAGGCAGCTGGAAACACACACACACAGAGACACACACACACGGAAGGGACGGGGGACGAACCTACGCCTATCTACATGAACACACTACAGTATGAAGCATTTACAGAACGCTGCCACCGACTTTACTGAACAGAGCGCTGTCAGAGGCATACTTGTAGGCTGCTGACGCCACCCAGAAGACAATAGTTGGCAATAGCCAAGGCATGTGTTGCGGAGCCGCCTAAAAGCATAATCAGTCGCAGCGGCAGCTGGAAACACACACACACAGAGACACACACACACGAAAGGGACGGGGACGAACCTACGCCTATCTACATGAACACACTACAGTATGAAGCATTTACAGAACGCTGCCACCGACTTTTACTGAACAGAGCGCTGTCAGAGGCATACTTGTAGGCTGCTGACGCCACCCGAAGACAATAGTTGGCAATAGCCAAGGCATGTGTTGGAGCCGCCTAAAAGCATAATCAGTCGCAGAGGCAGCTGGAAACACACACACACAGAGACACACACACACGGAAGGGACGGGGACGAACCTACGCCTATCTACATGAACACACTACAGTATGAAGCATTTACAGAATGCGCTACCGACTTTACTGAACAGAGCGCTGTCAGAGGCATACTTGTAGGCTGCTGACGCCACCCAGAAGACAATAGTTGGCAATAGCCAAGGCATGTGTTGGAGCCGCCTAAAAGCATAATCAGTCGCAGAGGCAGCTGGAAACACACACACACAGAGACACACACACACGGAAGGGACGGGGGACGAACCTACGCCTATCTACATGAACACACTACAGTATGAAGCATTTACAGAACGCGCTACCGACTTTACTGAACAGAGCGCTGTCACACGCATACTTGTAGGCTGCTGACGCCACCCGCGAAGACAATAGTTGGCAATAGCCAAGGCATGTGTTGGAGCCGCCTAAAAGCATAATCAGTCGCAGAGGCAGCTGGAAACACACACACACAGAGACACACACACACACGGAAGGGACGGGGACGAACCTACGCCTATCTACATGAACACACTACAGTATGAAGCATTTACAGAACGCTACCGACTTTTACTGAACAGAGCGCTGTCACACGATACTTGTAGGCTGCTGACGCCACCAAGAAGACAATAGTTGGCAATAGCCAAGGCATGTGTTGTGGAGCCGCCTAAAAGCATGATCAGTCGCAGAGGCAGCTGGAAACACACACACACACACACACACACACACACACACACACACACACACACACACACACACACCGGAAGGGACGGGGACGAACCGACGCCTATCTACATGAACACACTACAGTATGAAGCATTTACAGAACGCTGCCACCGAGTTTACTGAGCAGAGCGCTGTCAGGAGGCATACCCCACGTGAGTGGTATCATTTGCAGAGGCAATGCGCCCGATCGAGTTAGGACAGAGTGCGCAGTCACGCAGTCTGTTACCATCCCAAGGTCGCCAGACACCAACACGCTAGTGCTGCAGTCGGAATAACAAGTAACTACTGATCAGTACATCACTGCCTACTGGGCATGCTCAGACACTTAGACTCGCACAGAGCAGACATGCATACACATGGTGCGACGGCATGGGTGGCAGAATGTGGACCGCCGTGTGTGTCCAGCCACACAACAGAAACCTGGCCATGCCACAGACGCGGCCGCTGCGTAGGGGATACAGGCATGCACCCGGGTATAACTGCAGACGGGCGGGTGTGCACTGTGCTGTGTGTCTATCTACACAGCTGCCTACTGGGCATGCTCAGACACTTAGAGTCGGCACAGAGCAGACATGCATACACATGGTGCGACGGCATGGGTGGCGGAATGCGGACCGGCCTGTGTGTCCAGCCACACAACAGCAACCCCGCCATGCCACAGACGTGGCCGTTGCTGCGGGGAATATCTAGGTGCAATTAACCATGTGTAGGACTGGCCTACCGTTTGTTGCATGCTACAGACAACCCTCCCAAACACAGGATACCTTCACAGATGTCCTGAGGACACTGGTGAGTGGGCATGCTCTCACAACAGCACCGTATTGGGTGACATGAACCACCCATACATAGCCTGGGAACATTACCCATGGCACAACACACTACGCCAGCAGTCCCAGGTGTTCACACACCTGGCCACTGTTAAACAGCCATGCACCATACATACTAGGGGGGGATGTCTGACAGTTCTGCCCATCACACATGGTGAGGATATGCCCCACACAGGATGTACAGCCCTCAATGGTGATGCAAGACCGTATAGTGGATCCACTGGTCATCCACATCCTGTAACCAACACCAGCATGGGGGACCCCAGTGATGACCTCTCCACAGAAAACCACACACATCATAATGACCGTGTGGTACCCTACAAGTCCTCCATGCCAGTGTTGAACACAGGCCAGACCGCAAACGCCTAACAAATGCCTTCCCTGACCACTCCACATGCATGTCTGCAACAGGCAAACATGATGACATCAGGACCTTGTCCACCACAGGTAGGCACATGGTGTGGTGGACCGCAGCCACTGACTACCTGTACATCAACAGTTGGAGCTAATACATGGCAGAGCAATGACAGTACCAGGGAAACCATCACCCATTCATACCGGCCACCATACGGCCCCACATACCATCATCCACGGCCGCCAGGGAGTGGTACTGCAGAGGGCACATGAGACAACCATAGGGCCTTCCCTAACTGTGGTAAGGACATGGTTGGGGCACACAGACTTGGCTGGAAATGGTCCAGAATGGTACAACAGTCACTGCACCCACAGACATTGTCTGCAAACCAGAGGACATGTTCCATGCATACATCCCCCCCCCCAAGAGGGAACATATCCATCCCACCAGAGTGTATCCTCCCAAACATCTCATATGGCCTGGAGTGATCCCATATCTCTATGGCGGTTGACACGCCAGCAATGGGCACCGATGGTGTCCCTGGCTGTGTGCTACCCATCCTCATTGAGGCCCTCGCCCACACATGCGCCACTGTGTCATGTTAGCCTTACTATGGGCTATGTCCCCAATGGATGCCATATGGCATCTGTGGTCCCACTATGCCAGGGTAGTGCTCTTATGGACTGTCAACAGCCACACCCTATACGCTTGACAAGCCTTGTCTGCAAAGCTGTGGGGAGGTCCATACAGGTGGCCATGGTTACAGATAGCGTGTACAGCCAATACCGAACATACCCACAACTACATAGTCAAGGGCGGATCCTGCCTCCCAACCTGCTCGTCCAGTCTGGAGTGGTCACCAAGGCCATTGATGGGGATACGGGTTTGCACACAGTACCATGACCTGGTGGGAGCGCTCAGAGCACACTACACATGGGACCCATGGAAAGGCTCGCCAGCATACATGTGGGGACATATGTCACCCGATGCTTCTCAGACAGGTTGGAGGTCACACCACACAGGGTTGGTGCTCAAGGTGCCTTGTCACACTCATATCTGGACCCAGTGGAGGCCCACAGGGCTCACTCCTGGGCCCCTGCCATATGGCATCCGACCTTCCAATGTGCATGCAATCATAGGGGATTGTAGCAGACAAGGTATGCAGATGACTACGACCGCCAACATACCCAACACCCCATGTTACACGGACATCCACCTAGGGCGCCATACACATGGATGCCTGGTGCCAGAGCCATGGCCTGCTACTAAATGCCAGAGAAGGTGCAGCCCTACCCAGTGTGAAGGACATGTTCGTCCCAATGTCACATGTAGGTGGTACGCCATTAAAGATGGTGGACATGTTCAGGAAATGGCTACCACACCTGTCGGCAACCTCTGTCAACACACACAATGGCAATGTGGGTGTGAAGACATTCCATTGTGGCCTCCTGGTCTGGATGGAATCGCAACCACATCAGGGTGTTCATTGTACCCCTGTACACATCACACACCAGAGCAATGACTGCGCATAATGGCACATGTGGCCTGTAGCTAACCTGACGCCTGCAGCACTCGGAAGGACCGCAAACGCTCCACAAGACGGGATGACGGTGCTAGGACATGTGTCACAAGCTGCACGCCAAGGGGACACCGGCTGTAGATCTTCACAGCACATCTGCTCCGTGGTGATCTGTGCCTGACATACACGGCCATGTCTGACCTGGGTGACATGGGCACATTCCACCTCCCAGGCTCCATGCAAACACGGGCACAGAAGCGACTGTCAAACACCTCAACACAAAGATGAGTGGGACGTGCTGGGGGAACAGGGTTAACGGCCAGACACCCCTACAACACGGGAGGAGTGCCAGGCCATGTGAAGGAAAGGCCCCGACTGCCTTCGGCCAGGACTGCTAATGGCGTGTGGATGTGTGACGATAGTTATGCGCCAGGCAACATCTGTGTGTCACTGCTAGACCAGGGACTGGGGACTGATGGATATGGCATCCCCATCCTGAGGGGTGTTAGACGCCACACACAGTCATGCTAGGTCCACACATGTCGTAGGGCACATATCCTGTTACGCTCATGTGCGCCTATGTACCTATGTAGGGTCCATGCCAGATGCGGGTAACTGTGCTATGCTGATGTTGCCAGACATGCCTGTGGGTACCCCACGACTACACGCGCGGAACTAATTACAGTGCTCCCAGTAGGCACGCAAGTACACCATCAGTATCATACGGGTTAACTGCACCGACATGGTGCTACACATGTAACCACCACACATACTGTGTACACATATCAATGAATGCTGCACCTGTCCTGCATGGTATGTCTGCTGCATGATGTCCGTGCACAACCCACATCACATACACACCTGTCGCCAGCCATACACACACACCACAACATACAAATCACGCACTACGCGGACACAGGTATCACATACACCTCTCACTATCGTGTCCACCCTGTGCATCAGAATATGTTAGCTTAACCGCAGTGATGGTGTAGCTCACAGTTATGCGGCAGAGACTTCATCATATGCACAGGGTGATATAGTGCCACAGGCATGGGCTGTACCAATGGATGACATCATGTGTGTGTGTAAGGGCCTGTGCATTGAGTGGGCATGACTATGTAGATTGCATGTGGGTGTGGTGGAGCCCTACAGTTGTGTCTGCTGTGTGTGGGTGTGTGTGTACACAGTTCAGTCATCTGTGATGCCTACACGGGTATGCTTGGCAGCCCCTGACTGTACAGTGCAGGTGTTACGCTCACTGTGTCCGGCGGCGACGCGACCCGCGCCTGCCTGGGGTCGCACGGCACGACCGGGTGGAGGTACGGACTGTCCACTCTCCGATGTCACATGTCCGCTGGAAACGTGCTCCACGACGGGCCGCCCAGGGCCACGCCCACGCGGCCTGCTCTGTCCTGGTGTGGATGGTGTAGTAGCAGCTGCACTGCTGCTGCTACCAGCACTGTCTGGGTGGGCATGGGAGGTGGCACGCACACGCTGACCTGCAGCAGGTGGTGTTGCTGGCACACGCCCACGCGCCCTATGCCTCACCCCTACCTGGTGTTCCTGCACGGACTGCGACGCCAAGGATGGCCATGCCTCGGTCGAGGATACCAGCCATGTCACCCAATCTCCTATCCAGAACATCGGCAAGATGCTGTTGTGCATTCGCCAATGCCTGGATGTTGTCATTCAAGGTACGGATTGCGGACCTCTGCAGCCTCTGCCCTTCCTGGTTCTGCCGCTCGCACGTGCTCGCGCCGCCATTACAGTCTGGAACATGCGCCTGGTTATACCAGCTGCTGCACCCTGTACGGCAGGTGTATGTCTAGCGGTGCTCCCCACGAAAGCAGCACCTGCCACATGCCTGCGTGGCACTGCACCAGTCCTTACACTGGCAACATCGCGGTGTACCCACACCTTCTGCAGCCACCACACATTCCTGCTCGGGCCAAGAGACGCTGACTGACCGTCATCTATGGGCAACGGTGTTGGGGTATGTGTCGGCATCTGAACCGTGAGCGGGGTTGAAAGGGACGTATGTGTGATGTTCTCCAGTGGCACAGTGTCTGCCTGTGACGACCCTGCCTGTGCCTCATGCACATGGTCATCACCACTAGTATCTGTGGGGACACTAGCATCAGATTGACCGCAGGAGGGGAACTCACCTACAGCACCTGTCAATACAAAGACATACCATCGGTTACAATACAGACACACACACACACACACACACACACACACACACACACACACACACACACACACACACACACACACACACACAGCATGCATGTGATAATGCAGGTGGCATGCAGCATTCACACAACACAGACCAGTGAATGCAGACCAGACATTCATAGTGGCAGTATGTACACTGCCCTGGTGGGGACAGTACAACAGGCAGGTGTCATTTAGTAGGCATGCAGTACACACATTCATGGTAGTTCGCATGCATCAGCGTGATACACCGTGGTGGCCACGGGCGAGTTGAGAGTACACATGGCTGCCGACACTATGTAATGTACACCGCAAACATGTGCGGTATCATGTGGACATGTGACGATGGTGTCCCACCGCATGCACCACATCACAACGGCTGTCACGGTGCAGTGTTATGTGTACAGTCTACAGATACAATGTATGGGTAACAGTGATGTCTGTGCAGGTACGCTTGTTGTGAGCTGTGTACATAGCTGTACAGTGTGGAGGCGGGCTCTGTGCCACTGCACAGTAGCAGGACACAGCTATGTGTCTGTGCGATGCGTGACCTGGACGCATTACATTGCCATGTCTGTAAGTCAGTTCAGCTGCTCAGCAGCACGATATGGTGGACATTGGGGGCACCTGTTGTACCTGTGGAGTGGCATTCCATGTCACTGGTGTACTACATCGGATGTCCAGGGGTCCACTACAGTGATGAACCCACTATGTGTGTACAGGGTGCAACGGTGACTACCCACTGTGGATGTGCTGTGTGGCAACATGCCTGTAGGTATCGCCCATGGCCTTGTCTGTCTGAGTCATTGACAATTGTGTGTGGTAGACATGCTGCACACGGCCCTGTGGTGGCCCATGTGACATACAACCATACTAGTGTGAGGTGTCACATTCTCTACGGATATGCTGACAGTGTGGATGTCTGCTATGTTGTGCATAGGTCATGTCATGGTGTGACAATGCTGCAGCCAGACATCCACGTGCATGGGACATGGCATGTGCCATGTCACAACGCAGCACCGATGCAGGGCATGGGTCACATTGGTAACACCTGTGCTCTGGCCAGATCACAGCTCACTATGTGGTACTGTGTGCATACTGCACTGGCATACCAATGCATACTACACATGCAGCCATTGTGTAACACCTACACCATTGTATGCATAGCTGAATGCACGTAACACACCAATAGGTTGTGTGGTGTCATACCACTCTACGCTAACGGGTGTATCTACTGTACATGGGTGGTGTGTGTGTCGGGTGGTGCGAGCTGTATACCGTGACTGGGGCACACACAGGTGAGCATGTCATGCCTAGACACATGGGGAATATCAATACAGCAGAACATGCCTTTGACTAGCAACAGACTTACCTGCAACAGACCCTTGTCCTGCGACACGCCAGATGTACCTGTAAAGGCATTACACAAAGGTATACACATTAGCCATTACTATCTCCACGGTCAGCACTGTGCATGTCACATCATGCATGTGTGTGGTAGCATGTGCTATGCACATGTCTGCTAACACAACATAGCATACTATGGTTTGCATCTTGTGTGGCCATATACCTGGCATGTATTGCTATATCATGTGTTGTACTATGACACCCACACCCACGTCGCTTATCATACAAACATGCAACACTGACTTACCAGTCGGCTCCAGGCTCATAGTTCGGGAGACACCCACCTCCACGATGGACGCAAGTGTTTCTGCGTGTTGTTCCGTGGGTGTCCCCAGACTGGCCAGGAGCTCCTCCGTGGCTGTGAGTGGGGCTGGGTTGGTGGCCCACCACCTGTCCCACGCTGTTGCCTGGCGATTGCAGCGCACGCTGTCTTGCATGCCGGATCAGGTCTGTGCAGTGCCCGCGGATTTGCTGATAGCTGCGGTTGTATCCGCCCAGGCTGTTCACCCTCCTGCACATCTCCTCCCACATCTCCTGCCGCTCCTGTGCCTGCTGTGGCACATGGCTGAATAGCGCGGCGTGGTTACTATGGAGGTATGGAATGATCACCTCCTCCTCCTGTCGGATGAAAGGTGGAAGCCGGGAACGTGGCATTATCTGGAAGACATAATGATGGTGGCAGGTCACATTCACACTGCTGTGCTGGCATACTGTTGGAAATACATTGCTATGACATGTACGACATCTGCACAGTGATCTGTGAATGGCATCGTGGCAGTGCACAGCCGATGTTGTGGCTTCACACCATTGAGCACTGGGTGTCACATCATATCTGTGTGCCACCCCATCACACTGTACACGCACCATGTAGATGTTAGCCTGCCGTGGACATGTGTACCTGGCTGCACCTATGTCCATATCAGTTGGCATAGGTCCCCATGTGACGCCTGTGCTACTGTTCACCTGGACGCTGTGTATATGTCAGTACACATCACGCCTGTGTCCATTGTGAACGACAGCAGCGGCACTGTACACATACACATGGACACCTGCACATGCATGTGTTGTGCCATGTACTTCCACACAGCACTGTACGGGTGTTGGACAACTTGCCACAGCTCACCTGTGTTGCACATGTGATAGACATGGAGCAATGTGTAACCATGACACATTAGCAGGAAAGGCCATGCATAGCATGTACACACACACATTGTGCAGAGCATCACACAGCACCTGTAACATGACAGGGTGCATCACCGCCACATTACTGCTGTGTATGGTTGATAGTGAGAGTGCCTTTGTCCATTGCACCATGTAGGACTGTGATAGCTCATGCAGCCTTGCTGGTCAGGTCTGCATGATATGGCAGGGTATGCCACATACATGGCACTGGGTGTGATCCACCTGGGGTTGACGGTATTGGCAGGGTGGCTGTCCATTGCATATGTCATAGCTGTGTGAATATGGACATTCAACATGTTTATCACCATGGTGTGGACACTGTCCTCAAGCCGAGGTATGCTGCACGCTGCTTGCTGAGGGTGTGTCTGGTGCATCACACATCCATGCATACACTGTAGCCCTGGCAGGTGCTATGTGCTGGGATATTGATCGACACAGTGCTGTATGTGGACACACACCGCTATCCCATGCACATGGATGGCTGCCTGCACTGATGTGGGTACCACATATGTGTACATCCAGTGCCCGCTGCCACCCACATGTCTGCTGCTGCACTACACACCGCCATCCCTCCCTCTGTGAATGTGGTGTTGGGCACAGCAGAGGTATCCATGTATGGGGACAGGGATGTTCACATAGCAGGCCCACTGATGGTATCGCCGATCTGACCATACACATATGACGCACCCCCACACATACAACCCATTCATATTGTTGTTCACAACGGTGACACAGCTATATTGCTATGCCGGAGGCATTCACAGACATACATACACAGAGGCATGCACGGCCATCTGTGGCATTGCCTGGACTATTGCTGTGGTTCAGCACCTAACGTGTTTGACTGCAGCTGGCGAGACCTACTGTGCACATGTCTACACGGTAGGCCTGTTCTACGGTAGGCATCTGTGATGTGCTGTGCACATCTCATATCTGCACATTTGGTTGGTGTCCATCGTCCACGGGCCAGTGGTGGGACATACAGGGATGTTGCTGAACATATATGCATGCAACCCTGTACAGCTGTGACGCTTAGCCTCTCAGATGCTCATGTGTCGTGGACGGAACACCGCACACACACATGTGGTTGTGGGCTGGCGTCCGCATCCATCTCCACCTGTGGGTTGCTATCATCCCACACACTCCTTGTACTGTATGTTCAGGCTATGCACCTATGTGGGGCTTGTGTGCATGCAATACGATACTATATGCCTTTGCACCCTTCACAGACAATGTCACACAGGTACACCGCAGCCGTACACATCGCAGGTTGTTGTCAGCACGGCACATGTGGTACACACCTAACACATCTCCTGTGGGACATGGTCATTTGTACGGGCATGTCCAGTAGTCACATACCACAGCTACCCCTACATGACGGCTATGCAGGACATGTGTGTGTACAGCTACTGTGACATGTACACGAGCAATGCCCCCTACCTACATCACATGGTACTACCTGTGGAGTATGTGTGTCTGCATCCATGCTATGGCCATAGATGACAATTGTACATCAATATGTGCAACATACCTCATTGGGGTTGTCATGTGCACATGTTCCATGTGTCAATGCATTGTTTGTGTCTGTTGGGCGGTCATTGTTGTGCATGGTTTACATGGCTGACATAGCGCACTGTGTCTGATTCCAGGTACGTCATTGGGCTACCAGCATTGTACATTTCTACAGCACATTCCAGCCATCATGTAGCCAGCTTAGATGACAGTGGGAGGTGTTCCGCCATGTGCACATATGTCACACAGTACAAGGGTGACTGACACACATTGTCAGGACTGGGTTCTGACTGCTGTGGATGTGTGTACTGGTGTTGACAACCATGACTGCACCAGATGGTGTCTTCTGGATGTGTAACATTCACAACACACACCTACATTCACATAGCAGCACATCGCCCACGACAATGGACATTCCTGCATGAACACTGTGTACGGTATGTCTGTATGACCACTGCATATATCACTGGTAGCCACCAGCATGGCTGCCTACAACAGCAGTGTGTATCCTGTGCAAACATGGGTTACACCAGTCACAACACACCTGTGTCAGATGGCCCTGTAGTGGGTGACAGTGCAGTTCCATTCATCATGTAACAGTATACATCGTGCACCAGTATGTTGCAGACATGTGAACGGCTGTGCTAGTCGACATATGCACACATGACACATCACCTGGTACACCGTGTCTGCCTTGCCACCTGCTATTGTGACCACCCTGTGATGACATTGTACAGCCCACATGGACTGGGACATGTGATGGCTCAATGGTGAATTAACCCTCCAGGTGTGTGTCTAGCCAGGTGTCCAGTAGCCAGTGGTCTGCACGCAGGGACAGTGTACATTGGCCTACTCTGTCACTGGGACTGTTGACTATGGTCATACTGTAGTTATGCAGGCATGTGGTGTTTGTCCAGTCTGATAGTCGTGTTCAACCACACTACCGGGGCACACATGACCTGTGGACATCTGCCTAAGGTGTGCAGCCCACATGTACATCTTCACATGCTATGCTGCCTGTGCAGCGCTGTCACATGTCTGTCTCCTCGCAGGGCTGTCACAGGTAGGCACAGCATGCAGTGATGTGTGACAATGCTTACACCCTCCACTGTGTTGTACACAAGCACTGCACACACAGTACAGCACACATGTCATTTATCTGCAGTGCCTGGGACCTGCCTCCATGCCCTACACGGCACACCTGCCAGTCCAGATTGTACACAGATCATACCTCCCAGGCACATACCTGACTGTAACACACACGGGTGGGTGGTTCCCACACCACACCGTGATTTACTCACATACTGCATATTCCCATGACACATTGCATCATAGGTAATCCATGTTCAGATACCCATGTTCGTGATCGCCACGCACATTGTGACACGCGACAGTGAATACACTGTACACCACAGGTTACATGCCGGTCGTGTTGGCATACTGTACATTGTACCTAGGACAGTTGCTACTGCTATGTATTGACAGCAACACGCCTTCCCTAGTATGGACTCCCATGTACCCACACATGCTTGGCCATGCAGTACGCATAGCTGGGTGACACATTACACGACACATACCATACCTACACTGCCCTCGCATGCACCAAACCTCCATGTGTCTGTGTGCTAGGCCTACACACCTCCCCTCTGTTTGCTGAACATCCATGCTTCTCATCCCTGCTAGCCACACCCTAAACACACAACCATAGCAGCATGCATGGTACATACACACTACAGCCGGTATTACTGACATCCACTGACAGAGGTAGTTGATGGCATGGCACCCCATACGATGGACAGTCTACGTGCCTATGCCAACACTGATCACAGTGCACTTCTGCTACATTTACACACTGGTAGGGACCATGCTATTCCACACTGAGACATGGTGGTACTGGCCTTTTCACAGACGCCACAGTGGTATTCCTGTTCCATGCACACGTGCTGTATGGGCACATGTGCAGGCTGTTGCACGGTAGTTATGTTCACCTGTGTGTTGTGTGTCACTTGACAGTCATGGTGTGTCCTCATGGTGCATGACATACTCCACAGCTAGCTACCTACACATGACTGCCAGACATTGCAGTGTGGGCCCTCACGCAGTGTGGTGGTATGTCTCTGCTGTTTGACTACATCCACATTCAATGCGGCATACCACAGTCATGCAGGCATTGCCAACACAGATGTTGCTGGCATCGTGCCTGCCAGTGGGGTACCTACCAACAATACACACTCTCACTCAGTACAGGGTTCCAATCCTTGGCTGGACATTGTATTAACCCTGTGGACACATACATAGTACTGCCATGCACATGTTATGTCCGGGAACACAGTCCCAATGTCACCTCAAACCGCCATAGTTGTTGTATCCCGCCAACCTGGCTGTTACATGTCTCTGCAGCAGCACACTGCAGTGACTGCTAGCCCATTCATGTACGTTGTGTACCCTGACCACCACACTACCACATCTATCACACTACACATGGATGGTACTGCATTGCACGTATGGGGCTGCATCTCTACACCCATGACTGGGCCATTCAGTATGGCACTGGGCCACATCTTGACATACATGCTTCACACACTCATTGACTACCTGCATGCCTTTACTGGCACCCTTGTTGGGCTTCTGTGCAACAGCACACCACATCCCATGCTGGCCACCTGTCATACTATTGCATGGGTGGTTGGGGTGGTACAGAGGGTATCACATCAGACATGCTCCGCTTTGCCCTTCAGCACCATTCCACTTTATGCTATTGCCAATGTACACATCCAGCATCACATCGCACTTATGTCTCGGGATGTTATGCCATGTGCCTTCTGTACAGTTCACACAGTGGTGCAGGCATATCATGCAAACTACAACAAGTCAGGGACGTGACATTGCACAGTCCTCAGACATGTGGCCCCTCATGCTCAGTATTTGCATATGTACACTACCTGCTGTCACACAGTACTGTACATGCCTACATATACCACTTCTACATACCTGGCAGCATTCTAGCTCATCCTACTCATGTTGCTGACACCCATACAGGTGTCAGTGTGGCAGATATATCATGTAGATATCATTGCATCAGTTACATCACACATAGTGCATACACATCACCTTTGCATACTGACAGTCATGCGGTGTGTATCACATGGATACTGTCCCTATACAGGCATATCACGTTGTACATGGTTGATGTACACACACATGCCCCACATGGTGCTGTGGTTGCCATATTCCACCATGGCGTGGGTACACATGTGCAGGACCACGATTTCTGGACCGTATGTCTAGCTGATACCTTGGGTGCCCTTGTACCTGTGCCATACACACATGTACACGCAGGCCATGTTACAATAACACATGTGTGGTGTACCTTACACAATGGATACAACGTTACATGTCTCAGTATAGTCATGCTGTGATCTCTACCCGCTCAGACAGTTTACATATGCAAATGACAGTCATGTAACACATCTGTACTCACCTGCATGCCACTAACACAGGGGTGTAATCTACTCTGCCATGGGCCATGTTCTCCACAGTACTGATGCATGTAGTACTCCTACATGGCGCTTGCAGTGGGCAGGGTGGGAGGAGCAGTCCTGCATGTGTGCACACATGCCACATTTCTCGCCCGGCGCCTGTGTGACATCCACAGACTGGACACACACCGTGCTGTGGGACATAGGTCCTGTGCACATCCCACAGGGGCACACTGTGTCACTAGTCATGTGATAGCTCCCTTGCTGGTAGGGTGACACAGACCCATGGTACCACCACAGCGGACGCACTGTATAGACATAACAGTTGACATCCGCTTCTGCCGCTCAGTGGACACTACCATGGGGTGTCACTACTGTGTACATTGCACATGTGTTTACACACGGCCCTGCTGGACATCATTGTGGCACACATTGCACCTGCTACGGAACGCTTGGACATGGTTACTTGCTGTTCCCTCCATTTCGGGTACCTATTCTGCTACTACATTGTCCCATATGTGCAGGCCATACATATCTTGTGTATGTACATAACATTAGGCCATCCCTCCATCATGCATGCTGTGCCTGTGATACTGTCTATGATTTCTGAACATATCCATCATGACAGCTTTGCATTACACATAATTGACATAGTCACCCCTACTGCATGGGATACGCACGCCGTATGACATTCCGTGATGACATCGACGGTATATGCCCATGCACATGTGTGCTGTGACACTATACATACATGTCCTATCCCCTGCTGTGGCACTTCATTGTTGGATATCCACTGCCAGCATCAGCGTGGGTGGTGGCATTGTTCTGTGTTTGCAACCCCTATGGCAGACCTGGGGTAGGGTTACCACCTGTGCCACTTTGCAAGGGACAGTCCCTCCTTGGGCAGTTGTGTCCTGACAAAACATATTACAAATGGCAAATGTCCTGAGATTGTAGGACATAATTATGTCCCATTTTATGTAAGAGTTGCATAACATAGTTATTTATGTATGTACATTCCTAAATGTTACAAGACACACAATAAGCAACTTAACTGCTACAAGACTACGCTTTTATTTAGGCAAATGAGTACAGTTCTACCCTTTGTACTGACCATGGGTATGTGTCCACCTGTAACATCTGATGTGTGTCCCAAGATGTCCCACTTTGGCCATTTGAAAAGGTGGCAAGCCTAACCTGGGGTTATCCCGGTGTGTACATGTTGTCCCACTGCTCTGCACACGCTGTCCACAGTCGCTGGTATGCTGCGCGGCTTAGCATTACATAACCAACCTTCACCTCTCTGCCTGATGGACAGGTATCTTTACCTACACACACCGCTCACATACTGTACAGATTCGCCATACCTATCGTGCGTTACACACCAGTACATGTCGTGGGTTCGACATACCTTTCCGCCTTTGGTTCTGCGCTCTTCTGTATTTACTTGTTAGTCCTTTAGTATTCCTTCTTTGTTCGGTATGAACATACGGTTTGAATATCCAGGAGTCTTCCTTATATTCGCCGTCACCTGAGGCATGTGGGTTAATCAGGCCAATAGCTGTTCCTCGGTGTGTACTTATGCGATATCACCGGTGATCCCTCCTTTCGCTCGTTACGCCGGCACTAGGACATGGTTCTTTCCTCGTGTGGCCGTTGGTTATTTGCAATACCTTCGTGAGGATGGTATGTATTGTATCATGTTTGTGTGACTGCATCCGCTATGTGTGGTGTCGGGTACATTTCGCTGTGGTGTTAGCCGTGGATTGTGTGTGTTGGGTATGGTATTCTGTTCGACATGTGGGTGTCCGTGTCCTGGCGGCGGCTGTCGAGGCGCTTGTGCATTCAGATGTGTAACATAGCTGTTATATTCCTGTACACAACGGATGCAAGGATGCATCAGCCGCTGCTAGTGTTTCCCACGAGCTTGTTGTGGGTATGCCGCTGTCATTGACTGCCTGTATGTTTTGCTACGGTTTTAGCTGTTATCCCTTTGATATGTGCGATGGGGTATATCTGCGGATGTGGGTAAGGGTACGGGTGTGAGTCTTGCATTTATACATACCGGATATGCTTGTGTGTGTGCTCCATCCCTGCTTGGGGGCTGCAGGTTACCTGTCTGTTGTTCCGGGAATGTTTGTTTTGTTGATGTCGTGCTGTCGGTATCGCCTGCATGTGTGCTTCCTGCACGATTCCTCCTTCACATGGGTTATATATCTGCGGATGTTCGTCCGCGCCTACTATCCATTGGCATTTTGTCGCTGATAGTTACGTGAATGTGGTCCTATACTTGGGACGGCCTGTATGCTACCGTAGCCTCCTATTCGTGGTGCCGCTTTGCTTACTTCACGGTCGTGGAACACACAGCGTATTTACGGACCGTAAGTGTTCCCGATCGGTGCCGGATAGCACATTCGTATTTTCGCACATGCCTGATGCTGTGTAACGCTGTCGACGGACCGTGTTGAGTGTACCTTATGGCCGCCATACATACGGTCATGGTTTGTACATGCGCCCTTTGCATCTCCTGTTGGCTATGGCCCTGTGGTACATTCTGGGACATTTCCGCTTTGCATCGCTTTTACGCCGCCACGCATAGCCACTGAGGAGATGTCAGTACTACTTTGTGGGTACTGCTGTACATACGCCTATGGTTCCTGTACTGTATGCCTACGATGTTATTACACCGCCTGTGACATGTCATCTACATACACATTTTACAGTGGCACACACATTACACACACACAGCGGAACACACGACAACCTCACCTCACACATACACATATTGCCGCCATGGCTCTCAACCTTCTATTTCCAGAGTGAGGAACACACACATTAGTAATGTGAAACAAATGGGCATAATGTGGAACACATAGTAATGGCATAGTGACAACTTCAGCTAAGTAGGTCATAGGTTGATTATAATATGCTGATTTACTTACAGTGAAGAACCTTTAATGAATTACTATGATTACATTCTATTTACCAGGATGTCATTTATATACATTCCTAACAATGGATGTTTGACAGACATTTTCAATGTGGAACTTTGAGGAACTGCGAGGAACATGAACTGTTTTACACCCCAAATGAGGTAATGCTCCTCATAATGTCGTGACACTTCACTGGTATGCTTGCCGCCGCACCGACGGTTGAACACAATACGACGCTATCGCATCGCCGGTGGCGGCGCAGTATCTCCGCGACTCATATCCTATGGATATGACACGCACATATCCCGCTACTGTACCGCGGACTGGTGACCATCCCGACACGCCGGATATGTATTGATGCAGGTTGACATTTCCATGGCTGGCGTTACCTGCTCTGCCCACCCTCCCGGATGATCGGGTTGTCGGTCACTATGTTTACTATGTGGTGATTTCGCCTTACTTATCTGTGAACTTGCATCCCTGGGTTCCATATTACCCTGTTGTACTTTATATCTGTGTATGCGCATATATTTCTACATGTGTACTGATATCTATTTCCGTGATCTGTGTATGCACATGAGTACATATGTGGTCGACTTGCGGCGATAGTGGCAGCATACGGCCACGCCTGTGCTGTAGAACCGGCGGCGTGAGGTGTTGGCGCTCCATGCTCTGCTGGCTATTGGGTGTGCAGTGTTTGGGCGGTGCCTTTGTTGGAGTCACACATACGCCCGCACATACGGTACACATTACGGGCGGACATGTTTGTGTGGCCCATTTTACTGTGTGTGCAGGTCAGGAGGTGTCAGTCCATGGGGCCTACACTGTCAAAGTATGTGCTATGCGCTCCTCTTTGCCAGGGCGTAGGCATATTGGGTACGCCTCTGTCTACCTACTGGGGCTGGCTCAGTGTGTCCATGGCGCTGAACGCCCTGTGCCTGTGCTTGCCCTGGCAGTTGTGGCGGGCTTGGTGGCCCTCCGCATTATGTCCCTGCAGCAGCTGTTTCCGCAGAATCATATTGTGTAGCATACAACATACTATGAATATGTGGGCACTTGTGCCTGGAGAGTACTGCAAGGCTCCACCGGATGTATCCAAGCACCGGAACCGTGATTTCAACATCCCAACACACGCCTATGATTATTCTTGTTTGTGCGGTGCCTCATTATGGCGTTCTTGCATGTGTGTGTGTGCATTTCTGATGGGTGTCATCAACCACGGCTCCAGTGCGTAGCCAGCATCCCCCACAAGGTGACCTTGTGTGATGTCCCCTGGCTAATACCTGATACAGCTGTGAGGCATGCCAGATATGGGAGTCGTGGTAGCTTCCAGGGCTGCCAGCACACACATCCATGATAATGCCCTGCGCATTGCACACGACCTGGCAATTGATGGAGGGGTATCCCTTGCGGTTTATGTAGCGCCTACCCTGCTGCCCGGGTGGTGACTTAATTTCTATGTGCGCATAGTCTATCGCACCCAGGACCTCCGGTATTGTGCCACACGGTGGAAGCGGCGATATTGCTAGCCAACTCCTCCTGAGATGTGGGGAAATTTATGTGCTCATGGGCATGTCGGAACATGGCATCCAGGAACTGGTGTAGTACCCTGGATGCTGATGCCTGTGAGATGCCCATTATGTCCCCGGTTGGCCTTTGAAAGGTACCTGTAGCCAGTATTCGCAAGCTCACACATACCTTTGTGTCCACTGGGATGGGCTCCCTCTGTTGTCTCTTGTTCTCAGGCGGCCGGCACAGCTCCACTATTTGCTGTAACGTGTCCCTGTCCACCCTGTAGCTCTACTATCTCCAGGTCTCGCAGCCCCTGGTAGGTCACCCTTGGTCTGAACACTCTCCTTCTCCTGTGAGGCCTACGGTAGTTGTCGGCACCACCCTCCGCAACTCCGCCCGTCTCTGCCACATACCTACGCATCACGGCCACGGCGGCACCCCGCACATACATATCAAAAGTTCCCCGGCTGTTTACACCCTACGGTGCGCGCTTGGGAAATCGCTGTGTGTTGTGTGCATTCACACTTAATACTGTTGTGCTGTATACCCGTGATGTCATTGGGTGTGTCTGTGCAGCCGTATCCATGGCTTATTTCCGTGGTTTTACGGTTGCAACTGCAACGGTACTGCCTGTAGTGTTACATTACAGTTGCCTGCATTGCCTTGGCTTTGCACCTTACATTACTGCATCCTGCAGGCACATGGCATATGATGCATTTTATCTGCAGCCGCAGTTATGCTACCTCTGTACTTGGCTGTGCTATTTCGGTTATTTGCTCTTTGCATTTCTGCTACATCCCCTACTATCTTTGCATTCATATGCCTCCCTTTCCCGCTATGCAGGAGTCTGCATGCAGAGTTATCAGCTGCCGCCGCTTGCCCTTCCTGGATTGATTGGTGTTGATTGCTCATTACGGCTCCATTTACACTGCTTCCGTGATTTCCTGATTCTCCGCATTACCTTCCTATATCCGTGGTTGTTGACGGGAGGCCGCCACATGACTGGTTTAGGGAACGTAGTCATCCTCGCGGCACATGCATCTGTACGCCGCATTATGTACTCTCAGCGATCTATTTCCTAACACGCCAGTCCTGATGCTGTGATGTGCATTGTACAGCCCAGATTTGCTGACCTCCAATATCCTTCCTCCAAATGTGGCACACCCTCTGTGGTTGACATGTATCTCGTAGGCCACTCCTCGGTGTAGTACCGCCACGCCGCTTGCTCCATCCTTACACCGCCGCTTTTGCATTCACTATTATCTGCCTCATTTGCATGGAATTGACTACTAATACATGGTTACGGGCGTCAACACCGCCACCACTCCTTGACGACCATTGCGCTGGGGTTGAAGCTTTACATACATACTATGGTGTGTGGTGGCTGTGCAGCTGATGTGTGTTATACTGCTCTTTTAGGACATTGTCATATTATTTCATTGCTTTGCAACTTCTGTGCACATATCCCGGGTCTGCTGTTCTTTCTAATGACGCGTGCCATTTATGTCATTTTTACATTTTGTGCATATTTTCTTTGGACATTCTCGTGCCTTTCCACATTGGCATATTGCACCTATATGATACCTGACTTTGACAGCCTTCCGCTACTCCTCGGTCATGTTTGGGTAAATGTAAACCGCTTTTTTGGTTTACATTGCCGCGTTCTACGCTTACGCCTGCGCCACTTCGTGGATCGCTATTTGCCCTCATTTGCATGGTGCAATACCGCACACAGTGTGTTTTGCATACCTACCGGGCGGAGACGGTCCGCGACGCCGGTAGTGCACGTGGAATTCATTCATACCTGAATCGCCAAGCAGCCATCTTTGGCGTTCTGACGCCGACGCTATGCTGGCGCCTGGCTAAGGTTCATGAATCCCGGGCATATCAGACCATGGAAACATGGAAGATTAAACTTTCCTGATATAGAAACATATATAAAAGCATAAATATCTAAAACAATCTCAAATTGGAAAAGTCCAAATTACTCTGCAAATTGGAAAGAATTACTAACTGCAATATTGATAAATGAATTTGATTTACAAAAAAAAATTCAAATAGATAAAAACAATCTGCCATGATACATATTATGTATTGGTATGCAATATAACATAACTAAACCCATTAAAACTCGTATGATTAATTATTACCTTGACTCATTTAGGAAAATTATTAATGCAAACATAGATTTAAAAATCTGGTTTGATCTTTTAACACCATTTATAGTCACAAAGAACTTTCCACGTAAAATATATAGAGAAATTATTAATTCCTGGGAAAAGAAAGGATTTGTTTGTTGGCTCCAATGTATCAAAGAACTAAAAGTTTTAGATATGCAAGTAATAAAAACAACATACAAAATTCCACAACAGGACTGGCTAACTTTACAGAATATTCTGTCATATTCGCAAGATTTAAGTAGAATAATTAACAATTCTTCATTTAAAGAAATGCCTAAATTTACGAAATACATATATGAAATCATATATAATGACTTTGACATGGGAAACAGTATTTCAAAATTTTACAAAATATTGATAAACTATAAAACAACACCCAAAACCTCATACTGGAAATATATAACAAAAGGACACTCAATACAGTTAACTGAAGATATTAAAACAAATATTTTATTATCAATAAAAATATACATCCTTTATACAATACTGGAAAGTTTTAATTGGAAATGCTTGCACAGAGCATTCTTAACCCCAGACACAATCAGTAAAATTAGTTCTTCCATAAAAGGAATATGCTGGAGATGTGAGCAAGTACACAATGCAGAGTGGAACCACATTTTCTTTGATTGTGTTAAAATTAAGCCATATGTAGCGTCTACCCTGCTCCCGGGTGGTGACATGATTTCTTTGTGCGTACAGTCTATCGCTCCCAGGACCTCCGCGTATTGTGCCACACGGTGGATGCGGCCCATATTCCTAGCCAACTCCTCCTGAGATGTGGGGAAATTTATGTGCTCATGGGCATGTGGTAACATGACATACAGGAACTGGTGTAGTACCCTGGATGCTGATGCCTGTGAGATGCCATTATGTCCCCGGTTGGCCTTTGAAAGGTACCTGTAGCCAGTATTAGCAAGCTCACACATATCTTTGTGTCCACTGGGATGTGCTCCCCTCTGTTGTCTCTTGTTCTCAAGCGCGGCCGGCACAGCTCCACTATTTGCTGTAACGTGTCCCTGTCCACCCTGTAGCTCTACTATCTCCAGGTCTCGCAGCCCCTGGTAGGTCACCCTTGGTCTGAACACTCTCCTTCTCCTGTGAGGCCTACGGTAGTTGTCGGCACCACCCTCCGCAACTCCGTCTGTCTCTGCCACATACCTATGCATCACGGCCACGGCGGCACCCAGCATATACATATTAAAAGTTCCCGTCTGTTTACACCCTATGGTGCGGCGTTTGGGAAATCGCTGTGTGTTGTGTGCATTCACACTTAATACTGTTGTGCTGTATACCCGGTGATGTCATTGGGTGTGTCTGTGCAGCCGTATCCATGGCTTATTTCCGTGGTTTTACGGTTGCAACTGCAACGGTACTGCCTGTAGTGTTACATTACAGTTGCCTGCATTGCCTTGGCTTTGCATCTTACATTACTGCATCCTGCAGGCACATGGCATATGATGCATTTTATCTGCAGCCGCAGTTATGCTACCTCTGTACTTGGCTGTGCTATTTCGGTTATTTGCTCTTTGCATTTCTGCTACATCCCCTACTATCTTTGCATTCATATGCCTCCCCTTTCCCGTTATGCAGGAGTCTGCATGCAGAGTTATCAGCTGCCAGCGTTTGCCCTTCCTGGATTGATTGGTGTTGATTGCTCATTACGGCTCCATTTACACTGCTTCCGCATTTCCTCGTATTCTCCGCATTACCTTCCTATATCCGTGGTTGTTAACGGGGAGGCCGTCACATGACTGGTTTAGGGAACGTAGTCATCCTCGTGCACATGCATCTGTGCGCGCATTATGTACTCTCAGCGCATCTATTTCCTCACACGCCAGTCCTGATGCTGTGATGTGCATTGTACAGCCCAGATTTGCTGACCTCCAATATCCTTCCTCCTACAGTGGCACACCCCTCTGTGGTTGACATGTATCTCGTGTAGGCCACTCCTCGGTGTAGTACCGCTCGCGTTTGCTCCATCCTTACACCGCCGTTTTTGCGATTCACTATTATCTGCCTCATTTGCATGGAATTGACTACTAATACATGGTTACGGTGCCGAACACCGCCACCACTCCTTGACAACCATTGCGCTGGGGTTGAAGCTTTACATACATACTATGGTGTGTGGTGGCTGTGCAGCTGATGTGTGTTATACTGCTCTTTTAGGACATTGTCATATTATTTCATTGCTTTGCAACTTCTGTGCACATATCCCGGGGGTCTGCTGTTCTTTCTACGTACGTGCCATTTATGTCATTTTTTACATTTTGTGCATATTTTCTTTGGACATTCTCGGTGCCTTTCCACATTGGCATATTGCACCTGTATGATACCTGACTTTGACAGCCTTCCGTTACTCCTCGGTCATGTTTGGGTAAATGTAAACCGTTTTTTTTTGGTTTACATTGCCGTGCCCTTACGCTACGCCTGCGCCACTTCGTGGATCGCTATTTGCCCTCATTTGCATGGTGCATACCTACGCCGGGGGCGGAGACGGTCCGGCGCACGCCGGTAGTGCACGTGGAATTCATTCATACCTGAATCGCTCAGCAGCCATATTTGGCGTTATAACGCCGACGCTATGCTGGCGCCTGGCGCAAGGTTCATGAATCCCGGGGCATATCAGACCATGGAAACATGGAAGATTAAACTTTCCTGATATAGAAACATATATAAAAGCATAAATATCTAAAACAATCTCAAATTGGAAAAGTCCAAATTACTCTGCAAATTGGAAAGAATTACTAACTGCAATATTGATAAATGAATTTGATTTACAAAAAAAAATTCAAATAGATAAAAACAATCTGCCATGATACATATTATGTATTGGTATGCAATATAACATAACTAAACCCATTAAAACTCGTATGATTAATTATTACCTTGACTCATTTAGGAAAATTATTAATGCAAACATAGATTTAAAAATCTGGTTTGATCTTTTAACACCATTTATAGTCACAAAGAACTTTCCACGTAAAATATATAGAGAAATTATTAATTCCTGGGAAAAGAAAGGATTTGTTTGTTGGCTCCAATGTATCAAAGAACTAAAAGTTTTAGATATGCAAGAAATAAAAACAACATACAAAATTCCACAACAAGGCTGGCTAACTTTATAGCGTATTCTGTCATATTCATGAGATTTAAGTAGAATAATTAACAATTCTTCATTTAAAGAAATGCCTAAATTCTGAAATACATATATGAAATCATATATAATGACTTTGACATGGGAAACAGTATTTCAAAATTTTACAAAATATTGATAAACTATAAAACAACACCCAAAACCTCATACTGGAAATATATAACAAAAGGACACTCAATACAGTTAACTGAAGATATTAAAACAAATATTTTATTATCAATAAAAATATACATCCTTTATACAATACTGGAAAGTTTTAATTGGAAATGCTTGCACAGAGCATTCTTAACCCCAGACACAATCAGTAAAATTAGTTCTTCCATAAAAGGAATATGCTGGAGATGTGAGCAAGTACACAATGCAGAGTGGAACCACATTTTCTTTGATTGTGTTAAAATTAAGCCATTTTGGAATGGTATTAATAACTTTCTGCAAGCTTTATTTAATGCATCAGTTTATTTAACTAAAGTGCTTGCATTATTAAATGTGAACAAAGGTCCTCATTTGAATAGGTCAAACATGTATCTAGTATGGACCTTACTTTCAATTTCAAGGAAATGTATAACAAGAAGATGGAATAGAAACACAATACCAACTTTGGAAGACTTCTATGGCCTATTGAAGAAAACAGCATTATTGGAAATTAAAATCAAAGAACTAAGAATTTATTCAAAGCCATTTATCAACAACCCTAGGGGAAAAGTGTTATCATTGATTGACACTATACAACAATTTATCAGACACTCTGATAATGGATTGCACATACATATAAAGCAACTGTGTACATTAATATCTGTTATAGTGGCAGGCTAATGTAAATAGTGTACATAGTTATTTAAGAAGTTATGTATAGATACTATGGGATGCATTCAAATGTATTTGAAAAATAAAAAAAAAATTGAGAAGATCCGCTGTATGTTATGCAATGAAACATTCATTTGATTTTTAGTAATTATAACAAAGTGATAATAAATACACATTATATAGATTTGGCTTGAAAAGTTATATCAAGCAGTGGGGCAATGTAATTCCTTGACCTAAACTGCAGCTTTCTTTAAATAAACTGAAGGTAGCAGATTTATTTGTTCTGAGATCACCTGGATGATACGGTAACACATGCAACAAAACTGCTTCCTAAGAGTCAAGGTTTTGAAGTAGCAAGTGATTCATATTCATAGCAAAACACAAACCAAAAGGTTTATGAATTGTATTAAGAGGGAAAAAGTTCTGATCTACTACTAATAAAAAATAAATAAAAATAAAATTAAAAAGTGCCTTTCTACATAATGATTAGATGTATGCGGTGATATCATGAATTAAATAAGCAGTAATTAAAGTGATAGCCCCCAACATCACCTGCCAGTAATCTTATCAGATGAGTGGTTAACACTTCAGTATACATTTGTGAAAGTAAAGAGGAAATGAATATTTAAGCAGTTCATATGGAAAGAAGAAGAATAATACACCTTGAGAGTCATATCTAAAACTCATTCTATACAGGAACTGGAAGTATTTAAAATTGCATATATTTTATGATATTTTACCTGCTGACAGAAATTGCTGTGTTACATCATGAGTATGTGTCATGGAAGAATGGGAGATATACAGGTGTGACAGGTGTGATCCAGAATTTCAGCCTAGCTCTGGAAATCTGAAAGGCTCATTAACTTAAAATTACAAAAGCTGTGCAGAATACTCCATTTGCAACATTGTTTATGTTAGCGGGAGGTACTATACAACAACAAAAGTGCATTGCTTCAGAGTTTCTAAATGGGCTTGTACTTTATTTTGCACATGTTCAACTGAAAAAAATAAAGTATTGTATAAAAATGGTAAACATCCTGCTCCACCTTGAATAACATTTTCTCCCAGCATCCACCTCCTCACTGTAACATGAAAAATATTCAGTTCTATGGTATAATTTACCATCTATATAACTATAGTGACCATCCAGTTCGGCAGTGTCTACATTCTGAGGAAAAGGAAGATATCTTACCCAATAAGCTGCAACCATTATTTAATGCATAGCAGGGACAAATCTATCTCTTTCTGCATACTGTGTACTCTGAAGATTTTCAGACTGATCAGCAAGCAGCATCAGTAATAGCTCATACCTAAAGACCAGTTACAACCCTGGACCAAAATAAATGTCTGTATCCAACCTGATGTTTTATTATAAAGGAAGAAAAACAAAAATGATAGTAAACTATAACTAAAATAAATGAAATGGCTTGTTATTAGATGACAAATTTAGTTTTCTTTTTTTGAAGTAGAATAAACTGCATTTTTTTCAAATCATAAATGTAGTTTTCTCTTTGCAGCTTTCCAGATTGTGCTAATGATCTCATGATACCCATATACATTTAATGTCAAGTCTCTGGTCTCAGACATTGGCAGATAGAGTCTATTAATTTTCTAAATAAAGAGAACCATATTCCTCCTAAAATACTCAAGTGCAGTTTATATAAAACATATATGCACTTATTCACCTGCTGATAACTTCATGGCTGTGTAATCATACCAACATATAACTGCTGTGCATATGCCCATCTCCCAGTATCATTTAACTTGACAAGATTAGAGAGGATGGTACCCAATTTGGCAGCATCCTTCACCTGAAGTGAAGATAAGCTCCCAGAACTTATAAATGTAAAAGGGGAAGCAGAGGTGAAGCATGTTACATAGAAATGAGGGAAGGTTTGTTTAATCTACAAAGGTGTTACACTTTGGAGCAGAAACATAAAAGATGAAATAATATAGCAATAACCCACACCTGGGTGTGGGTAATGCTGGATTTACCCATGGTTGGTGTGGTTTGGTCATGAGGGTGCAGCACGAGTGGCCAAACAAAGATAACCGTGGGTAAATTCAGCATTACCCACACCCAGAAGTAGGTTATTGCTATTATACAATGACATTATTTAAGAAAAAAATAATTAATTTTCTTAAATGATGGCATTGTATAATGCCTCCTTGCTGCCCTTCTGCATCTGTCTGGTATTGTGCTACAGTTCTGATATACTGTGCATGCATTTGCTTACGCAGTACATCAGAGCTGTGGGTGGAAGAAAGAGAGAAAGCAAGATCTCTGTTGCTTTTTACAAACTGTCTCACTATGTTAAAGGAGTTTAACATAGCGAGACAGGTTTAAAAAAAGCAACAGAGAAAACAAGATCTCCGTTGCTTTTTACAAACTGTCTCGCTATGTTAAAGGAGTTTAACATAATGAGACAGCTTTAAAAAAAGCAACGGAGAATCTTCGTTGTTTTTTTAAAGCTATCTAGCTATGTTAAACCCATTTACCATAGCGAAATACCTTTAAAAAAAGCAACGGAGAAAGGAAGATCTTCGTTACTTTTTTTAAAGCTGTCTCGCTATGTTAAACTCCTTTAACATAGCGAGACAGTGTGTACAAAGCAACGGAGATCTTGCATTCTCCATTGCTGTAAAAAAAAGACTTATACTAATGGAAAAAGTCCGGTCGATCGGACCTATTTCCATTAGTATAAGTCTGATTTACAATGTGCATGCTGACCAATCAGTGTGCACGTTTTGGAATATTAATGGGGGGGGTCATTGTATAATAGGCTGTATTCTTGGAATGGCAGCTGGGTGTAACATGTTTGATTTAAATGGAATTGTTTTGAAGCAGTTACAATTTAGAGCATGATCAGTCACGATGCCATAGTCAGAAGGGGTCTAAGACACTTACTATTGAGGTTTGAGAGAAGGATAGATAGGGGACTGGTTTAGTATATGCTGTAGCTACTGCTTTAAGACAAGAAATGCGCTTTTTAGTGCAAGCTATAAGAGAAGTAATTTCAAAAGCATGTATAAGTGCTAAGTGAAAAGAGAGAAGAGTAAAGATCCAGAACTTGCTGTCAGCAGTTTGTAGACTTTTAAGTGAACTGTAGCAGTACGGATCTTAAGTCACAATTTCCTGTACTGCATACAACTAACAAATGAAGTAAAAAGAGTGGAACCGGGTAAGCTTAACAGGTAGGGTGGCAGTAGACACTGGGAAAGAAGAAAGCAGATAGGATGTAAGAAGGAGACTTGGGAATGTGTAGTGAGTAAAGGATATGCAGTGAAGGGAATGGGAAAATTCACTCAAGGAAATAGACAGTGAAAAGAAAAAGCAAACATTAAAGCACATCATATTAACAGAGGCAAAGAAAGGAAAGGACAGGTTACCAGGATATAGTGGGAATGGAGGCAGGGCAAGAATTAGAAGCTGAAGGAGGACAGATGTAACATATGACATGATAAATGAAAACTGGGTATGAAGAAAAAAAGAAACAAATCAGTGAATGAAAATATTGACAGAAAGAGGCAGTCAAGTATGAGAAGGAGTTCATAAGAAAGCCAAATGGTGAAAGCATGCAGAACAGAAGAGTGGGCTTAGGTCAGGTGATTGAGGGTTGCTGATGGTGGGATAACCAGTTAATAGATGAGTTGGGTGTGGAGGGATGAAAGGAGAATTCTGGTAGATCTATAAATGGCTTTTAGATTCACATTATCTGCACATACTAACAGTGAGCAGAGCAGTGGAGTTTGAGGAATAATCTGTAACTACTAATATATGTGGGTACTAATGGTCTGGTAAATGGTACACTAATGGAGATGGATACTAGGACCTAGGATCTGGCTAGCAATTGCACAAACACAAATATGGTGGCTTTTTGTCATTTTCCAACCTGTGCCCAAATCAGCATGGTTAGGAATGATAAGAAAGGGAATCATGACTGCTAGTGAGTGAATTCAGGAAAGGAATATGGATTTTCAGTGGAATAGATCTGGGGAAGAACTTCAGAGAATTCAGAAATGTTTGCACTCTACATTAGTGCACAATTGACTGCATAGTCCAGAAAGGGCCTCAGTATATGCTGGTAATCATTGACTGTGCAACCAATTTTCCTAAAAAAATATACTAGTGGGACATGAATGCAAACACTATAGCAAAAGAAATAGCATTACTGTTTTCCAGGTTAGGAATGAACACCCCGTGAAATTCTTACTGACGAGAGTACCACATTCATGTCTAAAATATGCATGGATGTTAACAGTTGATTAAGGTGAAGCATCTGATGACCTTAGTATACCATTCTCAAACAAATGGGTTATTTGAAAGTTTTAACAATATTTTAATGTTTATGTTGTTGCTTTTGTCCTATCTTGAACACCATAGTACCTGCTGTATGCATTCTGGCCAAGCCTCCAGTAGAATGATATTTATCTTTCTGGGGCTTTTCTGTGTAAGCCATTATACATTTCTCTCACAGTGCAGCACAAACTTACCAGAAGTTCTTAGAGACAAACTGATTTTTTCTGGCAGAAATTTTGGTTCCTAGGTATGAATTTTGTTCTTCAAGGTTTGAACCTGCTCAATTCACCCTCACTTTGCTTAGGATTTCGTGGTTACCCTCTCCCCATTTCTCACCCACCCCGTCTCTTCTTCATTTGAACCAAATCTCCACCCCTACAAAGACAACCAATCCCTTCTATCCCACCACATAAACCACAGCATTCATCTCTTCTGTCCTCTATACACTCTACCAATCAACTCTCCTTTCTCCTTTAGTCACTATACCAATCACATTCTATCCAAAACACACTATACTGTCTCCTATCACCAAACAAATGTATAACCTCATCAATACTTATGCTGATATTCCACAGTCCTCTACATATCAAATCTTCTTTACCATCCTATTATCTGTCATCACCGCTTCCTCCACCTCAACACATACACACACACACACACACACACACACACACACACACACACACGCACACACACACCCACACACACACACACACACACACACACACATATGTTCTTAGACATGCTTCACTTATTGTTCCATCCTACCACACTACATAACCTCTCCCACTGTTCCTTCTTCTCCTTTCATTTCTAGTTTTCGCCCCCTTAGTATTCACACTATATATATATATATATATATATATATATATATATATATATATGTGTGTGTGTGTGTGTGTGTGTGTATGTCTATATATATATATATATATATATATATATATATATATATATATATGTGTGTGTGTGTGTGTGAGTGTATATATATATATATATATATATATATATATATAGAGAGAGAGAGAGAGAGAGATAAAAACTTGTCACCTATAAGACTACCATACATCACTCACACCTAGAATCAGCTCACCAAACAACATTCATAATATTAAAAAGGATGCTTTTTCATACTTTAATTATACCCTACCACTTCTGAGTCTCCCAGTCTCATTGCAACAAATATAGAATTCTTGAATACCATTAAACCCATCCAATCCTAAAAGAACACAAAAATAAAACTGTCCCTGAAATAACACCCTTGTCTTACACATACTCTTGTAAAACATCTCATTGTGGAGACATCAAAACAAATCCAGGTCCTATCAATCACCTTAACAAAACTAGCAAATCATCCTCTACTCCTATAACTCAACACCTCCTTTCTTCACTAAGAAAAACAAAATCTAAACATAGCCTATTTAAACATCCATAGTATATCTAACAAAATCACATAACTTCATTCACAGAAAACCTAATATACTCCAGATATTTTGGAAATTACCTAAACCTGGCAAAAGCCCAATGTTAAAAGACAATGAAATACTTTCCCTTGAGTAATATCATAAGAACAGACTGATCCCTAAAAAGCTGTTGGAATATCCATCCCATAATCCAATTTATGTGAACTATTAATCCATTTAACAATAATATTCCCAAATTCCACAGTGTCAAAATACTCATCTCTTATTAAAAAATGAAATGGCAAAAAAACAAACTTTGTGTCATTTTTCCCTATAGCTTTCCCAAAACAATATTAACAATTTAGTAGATATCCTACACTAGATATCCTATACCATTCCTAATGAAAAAAATATACTTGATGAGGTAAAGTTTGACTGGCAAAACATTGTCTCCAACTTTCTTAATTGCAGTATTAACCTAGAATACCTTACACAGCTAATAGAATCACCCACTGGATGAAATTCAACTGGATAATGATCTCTCATCCTTACAAATGCACCACTTCAGAAACCCTTGCAGGCTTCCTTAGTCACTATTTTCCCACTTACACTCATAGTGTAATCACTCATCGTGTTAAAGAACACAACTACAAATGGAACCATAACCTCACACATTTCAGCTCTAACACCTTCAAATCAGCACTAGAACCCATTGTCTGGTCTAATCTAATGATCCTCCCCTGGACAAAGCAGTTCTCACTTTCAATACAATATTCTTAAATATGATATATGACTTAGCATCCCTTAGAAGAAAGAGAAATCAACCATGCCACCTGGCTATCTAATAATACTAGAAATCTTACTCATAACAAACAGAAGGTCTCAAAAAATGGCAAATGAACAAAACACCAAAACATATGCAGGAGTTTAGACAACTCTGAAACCTTACAAAGGCAGGTAACCTGACAAAAACATAACTACAATAATATTCAGAATTGCTGTAGACATAATCCCAAATACTTTTGATCCTATTTCAAAGACTTAATCCATCCAGGGGCAAAAAACAATCCAAATCATTCACCTAACCTCTCCCACTTGAAATTTCTAGCCAGTTTAATACCATCAGCAAAGCTGGGGACAATGGTAAATGCGTATCCTTTTTATTCCTAGACCTAAGGTCTCTGATTCTGAATCACACCGCAACTTGCTGCACTAAATGTCTTCCCTTGGCTTTTCTCAATCTTCTTTCACTTGGTTCAGAAGCTACTTGTCAACATTCTAATAAATGGGTCTGAACCTTATGCCATTTCCTGACATTTACCATGGGTGTATCCTAGGATCTGTTCTCGGTCTCCTGTTGTTTAATATATTCACCTACAATCTATATACATCTTCCCAACCAGCCTCTCTCACACAGTATGCAGATTATTCTACTCTCATTGCTTCACTTATAGCCCAACCCATTTTCAACAAATAACAGAGAAAGTCTATAACTGCATTGAAAGCTGGCTCCAACATGCTTAATTACAATTCAGCCCTAAAAAAAAAACAAACAAAACTACTTCCATTCATTTCCGAACTCACATAGCCTTGACAAAAGTAACTTCAAAATTACCTCTCCAAACAATACTGACATTGAAGTAGTATCACATACTAAATTGCTTACCATGACCATAGATGATAGCTTAAAATTTGACCTACAAAATCTGAATACAATTAAAAAAAATCTCCCTACTGAGATGACAGCACTTGAAATGCCATGTGACAACATGCCAAAAAAAAAAGATTGGAAATGCAGAAAAGCAAATCTTGGACATTGGTCTTCTCCTTTAAACTTCTTTTTTGTAGGGGTGGTCAAGCTCCCCTCACCTAAAAATATTAACTCCGTGATTGCAATACCTCTGAGAAATGGCATCTTGGACTTATCTAAGTTTGTTTTTCTGCCTTTCAATGTCCATGTTTCATGACTCACTCTAGTGGGTTTCAACATTTCAAATGGTTACCTTAAAAACATACTGAAAGTTAGGAATGTTTTACAGCACAAAAGACTTCCTCACAATTAGCGCCAAAGTAACCTTAGCTAACGCTTACCTATTGCCATCACTTCTATGTGGAGCACCCATCCTTACAAACCTCCAAAATCCTCTCTAAAACTAAACCTGAGCAATTTTATAACAAGACTGAATACTTTGCTGCAAACAAACCTATTCAAAGACACCACAGTACCACACTAAAGGAACCAAATTGATTAAAATGACTTCACCCTTACAGACATCCAATTATTTGCGTGCAAAAAATAATAAACAAGCCTTCATCCTGACCAGCTGTTAGTACAATTTTCCAAAACTGAACCTCACAATGTCCCTTAATATTAAATGGTAAAGAACTATTTATCATACACAGATCAAAACAATCTGCAGGGCACTCCCTATACTCTAAGACAGCAGCAAACTCCTGGAACTCACTCCCAATAACAATCAAGTCATCACCCAACCTCCACATGTTCAAAATGTCTTTAAAACATACCTAAGTAATTCCTAACTGTGCTCGTGTGCCACACCAGGCTAGTCCCATTTTATAATCCATTTTCTCTTTCACCTCCATGTTTTTCTAACTGCAGTGTTAGCACCCTCCTCCAAGGAAAGCACATTTATGAGTTTTTTATGATCTACCATATCAAAGGCTTTGGACAACTCTACAGATATGGTAGATACCAGTTGTCCTTGTTTTCTATAGTGGTTCACAATATTAGTAAAGGACATTAGGGCTGTGATGCTTGATCAAACTATATTCTACTCTCAGTTTATGTACTTTCTCTCTCTCTACTCCTCATATGTAAATATTGTAAATAGCATGTAACCTTAGACCTTCGTCTCATACAGTCAAACCTGCTACTTGAAGGAAACTTCTAAATCTATTGTATCTACCTTCCTGAATGATGTTTTTTGAAGTATACTGCGTGTATTTGCTTTTTTACTAACTGTATTCAATGTAATGTAATTCCAAATGTATATATTTTATTACTATCTTTTACACAATGTAACTTAGATTGTATTTGCTTTGCTTTTGGAGCTTTTCTTCCCGGGCCTCCACTGAAAATGGGTACATTCTGGCCCAGTGGACTTCCCCGGTAATCAAACTGGAAATAAATAAATAAATAAATAAATAAATAAATAAATAAATAAATGGTGCTGTGGTAGGGGCAAAAATCATATTGTGTGTTTGAAAGTAGTTTATGAGTGTGAAGGTTGTCCATGAGTTGGATGTGAATGACTCTAGGATTTTAGATAAGGGAGATAAGATGGCAATGGGACAATAATTAGTAAGTTTGGTGGAATTACCTCCTTTCTGTAAAGGTATAATATGGGAGATCTTCCAAGTAGTAGGTACTATGCCCTCAGATATAGATCTGTTAATGAGTTTACTTACTGGGTAAGCTATACCTTCTGCAGCAATTTGCAGAAAGTTGGTTGGGAGGCAGTCTGTGGCCAGGGTGGTTGGTTTTAGTTTTCGCAGTATTTTTTTTTTTTTATGGTATCTACTGACACTGGTTGTAATGTAAATTGCTTGAGGCTATTATGGAAGGAGTTGCTATTTTGTGCTGCTACAGGGGCAGAGTTGTTGGAGATGTTTTGAGAGTTAGTCAGGGCTATGATAGTTTATGTAAAGTATTTATTAAGTTGGGTTACTATATTATTAGAATTGCTGTTTGAGGATGGAGTGGGGGTAGTCACTTTACCTGATAAAAGTATATTATTTACTGCTGTCCAGAACTTTTGAAGGTTGTTCTGATGTTTTGTCTGAATATTATGATAGCAGTTGATTTTGTCTTGTTTTAGAAAATGCTTAGCTTTGTTTCACAGTTCTACATATGCTTGTTTTGTAATGTGAGTTTTATTTTTCTGATATAGTTCCCAGGCTTTGTCGATCTACATTATTTACTTAGCCAGGGTGCATAGTTGGTTTTGACTCTAATGGTTCTAGGGGGAGCATAGCTGTTCAATATATCTAAAAATGTAGTATTAAAGTAGTCTACACCATCATTCAGGAGAAGCAATTTGAGAGAATCACAGTTACAACTTTTTAGAGTGCTGATGAACCTTTGTGGGTTAAAATCTTTTTTGTTTCTGATAGTGCGGTAGATGGTATGGAGATTAGATTATGGAGATTGGTATTTCATTCATATAAATCTATCATTTGCAGTTTCATTTCCATGTCTTGCCAGATCTTGATGGTCAGTCATACTTATTCTAAAATCAAATTAGGTGCATTTAAATTAACCTGCTTCTCTTTTTAACAAACCAGATTATGGATCATTTCATTATCTGATCAGTCTAAGGATTCTGATTAAATTCTTCCCTAAATAACTGAGTCTCAATTAAATAAACCTTTAAAAATGAGCCATTTTATTTCTTGCAGCCTGTTTCCTAGCGAAATAATCACTCAGTGCGTCTTCAGATTAACCACTTCAGTTTATGTCTAGATACATATATGTACACACACAAATACTCAATGAGAACTTAAAGTAATTTCTTTTTCTACACAATCACAATCACATAGACATGCAACAACTTGTAAATGGTGCAAGTATGCAGCGTACACTTATGAAAAGCTGTGGACAACAAACAGCTTTCTATACTAAGAAAGTGACATACGTGTGGAAAAATATGCATTAGTGCCCACAAAGGGTACCAGAAACAAGTATTAGAATAGAAGTATTGTAATTTACATAGAGTGACTTCCAAAGGAAGGCTGACAAATGTAAGTAGCATCATAATATACTTGTAGTATTTTCCATGCAAATAGAATTTTCCATGCAAGTTTTCTAAAGCAACAAACACATGGTAGGAGCAATATTGGCATGCAGATATCAAATGCAGACCTGAAAAGTCATGCAACACAACTTGTATGATATAATGGATACCATATATTGCTCTTCAGCACTGTACATCAAAAATGGACCTCAGTGATATGCAAAGTTTCAAACTTTTAAGTACTGATAGCACAAAGTGTCGATGTCTGCCACCTCTTGTGAGTCTATATGCCAAAATCTACAAGTCTTGCAAAGAAAGGTATCTCTACCATTGCAGAGAGATTAAATATTCCTTAGAACCCACATAACCTGGTTTTGATTAGTGGACCAAGCACCTGTAAGAGTTAAAAGGAAAACCACAAGTAATGGTGAAGCACTGTGTCACACAAAAAAGGCTTTAATCCACTGGTTTAGTGCTTTCAGCCCAAAAAATTAGGCCTTCATCAGAACAAACTGTTAAAAAACTGTCCCATTTTATAGCATGATCAGTACACATCAAACCAATAAGATCTCAGTTTTCTTAAAACTTAATATAAAAAAAAATATATGTGTATAAAATCCATCCTAAATAATGCATTAATTTTTAACAAGCATATAAACTATTTACATTCATTATAATGGGATTTTCTATTCAACACAGCTTTATTGTTGACACCATTGTTATGCCCTGGTGCCCTGCATGCATCCAAAAGAACCTGCCATTTGAACTCTCTAAAATCTAATTCTCCATCTCTGTCTCCATTGAAATCCACTGGAACATGATCTATCACTGTGAAAAGAAACTTAACACTGTCATTGTTACCCACACAGTTTAAAGTGTGCTTATAAAGAGCACTGTCCACATTTCTCTTTCTAATGGCATAATAATGTTCATACATCCTGTTTTTAAGTTGCCTATTGGTTTTCCCAATATAAAACGAAAAACAGGTGGAGCATTTTGCCACGTATACCACAAAGGTAGATTTACAATTGAAAATGCCTGGAACATGCCACATCTTGTTCTGGGTTACAATATTAAATTCTGGTCCCTCTAAAATGTATTTACAAAAATTGCAGCTTTTGCATTTAAAAGTACCTGTGTTACCTTGGGGCTTTTTTCTTGGTCTGCTTTCTAGCATTCCTTTGAAATTCCTTGCTCTTGTGTGAACAAAAATGGGGGCTTCTCCTACTACCATCTGAAGATCACTGTTAGAAACTAATATTCTCCAGTTGTTGGACACTATATTTTTGATTTCTTTGCTGTCTATGTTGAAGGTTAACAACATTGACGTAACCCAATCCTTCTTGTCCTGTGTGTTTTCTCTGAGCCCCTCCTTTTCATTTGTACTAATAATGTCATGCACAATTTTAGAAGGGTACCCTTTATTTTTAAATTTAAAATGCAGTTCCTGCACTAACAGATCTAACTGTGCTTCGTCATTTGTAAGTCTCTCTAGTCTTACTAACTGCCTCTTTATAATGTTGTATTTCACATAAATGAGATGCATACTAGAATAACTCAAATGACCATTACTTGCTACATTTTTATAACTGATGCTGGACCCCAAAAAATCTTTACCTTCCTCTTTAATAACCTCTAAATCTAAAAAAAACTAATCTTAAAATTGTCCCAGATACCAGTAAAATGCAAAAAAAAGCTGTGGGTGTGGAGTTGCTGTACCGTCCATATGAACAGAATTGTTTCTGGAGAGGTATGGCCAAGGATTTAATGGCAGCACCAGCAGTTATTACCATAGAGGCAGAGGACATTTCAGGGCTATGGAACTCCATACCCAGAGTCATCCTTAACAAAGAATCATTGTTTAAGGACTTAGAAGCTTCCCTTATAAAATATAAAAAAACTTCAGTGGGACATTGCTTTTTTGAAATACAGTCTGGATGTAAAACGGGTCCCTAAGGGTCTGCAAGTGCACAATACCCCCAATGGTATTTTTAGCAACACTTTTCTTAACAAATGGCAAAAGATCTATGAAGACCCAGGTTTGGCATTCCTTAAAGTACTTAAGGAACACCATGAAGAAGAGGGGCATAAGCTTGCTAAGTGGATCGATGGACTTATAGATAAACTCAGTCTGGCTGCCTTACCAAAAGAAATTGGTGATGTTCTAAGGTGAATACACTTTAAAGTTGATGTCTTTGACAATTCTTTGAGGCAAAAGAAAGAAAAGAAAGTAACCAGGGATCGCAGGCTGTATAGAGAAAGGAAATGTAATCCCACCTTTAAACCGACAGAATCAGCAAGCAATACCTCCGGTGAGCTGATGTCATCGCAGAATGTTGCAACAGGGGAGAAAGAAGCCGTTAGAGAGAATGGAGACTTTTACAATCAAGAAAACAGCAGATTTTCCAAGTCTTTTTTATCCCTTCAGCGCTTGAAGTGTCTGCAGGAGAAAAAAACAGTGCAACATGGTCAATGGGAGACTGTGACACCAGGGAAGCAATATGTACCACCGAGGAGGAATTTGAACAGCTACAACAATCCTACAGTGATGCAGGTAACTGCAACTTCGAATCAAGCCAGTGTTTACCCTCTGTTTCACACAGGAAAAAATCAGGAATGGCATCAAATGTACAGGTAATGCCTATGGATTTTAAAATATACAACCTGTCACACAGGGTTTTTACAGAAGCAGAGACTAATTTATTAAAGAAAGGCTTCAATTTTGTGCCATCTAGAAGGGCAGACATTGTGGACACTGTTGTTAATTTAAAAGCATACACCAGAAAACTGAATTTAAAGTTGTTAATGAGGAATCAAGAAAGTAAACAAAAGGATGATTTTGTTACACCTAGCACTTTTAATCCACCAATGCACCCTGCATTAAAAGCATTTGAGGATTTGTGTGAAACAGAAATTAGGGATTTGTTAAACAAAATAAGTAAGAGAAAATTTTATAATATGACTGCAGAAGAGCAAATGATTTTCACCTCTATTAAGGATGATATTTCTGTCAGAGTTATGCATGCAAACAAAGGAGGTCCAATGGTCATAGTGAATTCTAATGATTATGTGAAGGGGATGCAATTTTTATTAGCAGATGAAACTGCATATAAAAAAAAGTTTCCAAAGGTGATGTCCTAAAAGCTTACGAAATAATAGATTCTTGGCTTTTTGAACCTTTGGCAGAAGGTTTAATTTTCAGGAATATGTATGAGTTTTTTGTAGTAGACAAACCCAAGATAGGGCATCTCTTTGGAATTCCAAAGATACACAAGGATGGTCATTGTCCCCCTTACAGGCCTATAGGTTCTTCACCAACATCGGAGTTAGAGCCATGTTCTAAGTTTATAGACAGAACTCTGCTTGAGATAGTGCAGAAGACAGAATCCTTTATTAGGGATTCTTTTGATTTTTTTAAGCAAAATCAAGAAAATTAAGGTTGAAGCTGGTGATTTGTTGGTGACAGTTGATGTGGCATCTTTATACACCTGCATTCCCCATGATTTGGGTTTAGAGTGGGTTGGGAATTTGTTAATTAATAGTGGAGAATATTAATTAGAAGAGTGTAGGTTCATGTTAGAATGCATGGACAACATTCTTTCATACAATTGCTTCATGTTTGACAATGAATATTTCTTGCAGATCAATGGTGTGGTGATGGGTGCCAGGATGACTCCCAATTATACCAACTTAGTTTTGGCTTACTGGGAAAACAACATTATGTCCAAGTTTACCAATAGACACAAAATTGTGAGTTATCATTGTTTTATTGATTATTTGTTTTTTATTTGGAGAGGAACACCAACTGAGTTCTTGCTGTTTATTGAAGACATGAACAACAGCACCTTTCTTTGTATTTTACTGGTATCTGAGACAATTTTAAGATTTGTTTTTTAGATTTAGAGGTTACTAAAGGCAAAGATTTTTTGGGGTCCAGCATCAGTTATAAAAATGTAGCAAGTAATGGTCTTCTGAGTTATTCTAGTATGCATCTCATTTATGTGAAATACAACATTATAAAGAGGCAGTTAGTAAGACTAGAGAGACTTACAAGTGACAAAGCACAGTTAGATCTGTTAGTGCAGGAACAGCATTTTAGATTTAAAAATAGAGGGTACCCTTCCAAAATTGTGCATGACATTATTAGTAAAATGAAAAAGAGGGGCTCAGAGGAAACACACAGGACAAGAAGGATTGGGTTACGTCAATGTTGTTAACCTTTACCATAGACAGCAATGAAATCAAAAATATAGTGTCCAACAACTGGAGAATATTAGTTTCTAACAGTGATCTTCAGATGGTAGTAGGAGAAGCCCCCATTTTTGTTTACACAAAAGCAAGGAATTTCAAAGAAATGTTAGAAAGTAGACCAATAAAAAAGCCCCAAGGTAACACAGGTACTTTTAAATGCAAAAGCTGCAATTTTTGTAAATACATTTTAGAGGGACCAGAATTTGATACTGTAACCCAGAACAAGATGTGGCATGTTCCAGGCATTTTCAATTATAAATCTACCTTTGTGGTATACGTGGCAAAATGCTCCACCTGTTTTTCATTTAATATTGGGAAAACCAATAGGCAACTTAAAAACACGATGTATGAACATTATTATGCCATTAGAAAGAGAAATTTGGAAAATGCTCTTTATAAGCACACTTTAAACTGTGTGGGTAACAATGACAGTGTTAAGTTTCTTTTCACAGTTATAGATCATGTTCCAGTGGATTTCAATAGAGACAGAGATGGAGAATTAGATTTTAGAGAGTTCAACTGGCAGGTTCTTTTGGATGCATGCAGGGCACCAGGGCTTAACAATGGTGTCAACAATAAAGCTGTGTTGTAAAGAAAAGCCTATTATAATAAATGTGAATAGTTTACATGCCTGTTAAATTGAATGCATTATTTAGGATGTAATTTTTCATATATATATATATATATATATATATATATATATATATATATATATATATATATATTTTTTTTTTTTATATTAAGTTTTAAGAAAACTGAGATCTGACTGGTTTGATGTGTACTGATGATGCTATAAACATGGGAAAATGTTTTAACAGTTTGTTCTGATGAAGGCCTAATTTTTGGGCTGAAAGCACTAAACCAGTGGATTAAAGTCTTGTTTGTGTGATACAGTGCTTTGCCATTACTTGTGGTTTTCTTTTTTAATTTTAAAAGAATTACACAAGGTGTGAAACAAGTCTGCAGTTTTTTCTTGACCTGTAAGGGTTGGTGAGGTAAGCAAGGAATAAAGATGCTATGCCTGCATGTCCTTCTTCAGTGGATGCTTAGGAAAGGTGTTCTGTGACACAAATCATTCCTGAACCTCAGTGAAGACAGATTCTTAAGCTATGGCCAGAGTAGGTGAATGTGGAGGTCATGACGGTCCTCACCATTTAGGGAGGAGCTTGGATGCATCTGAAGAAAAGACCATGCCTAACACCTTACAGAAACCTTCTGAATGATGCCAGCAAACATAGGGTCAGTCCTCCCAGTTCTCTGTGAAACCATCCTCTGCAAATGGCAATACTTTCTCCCAGGCATACTCTTCTCCCACACCCTGTCTACACCAGTCTATACTAGGTGGTGATCCTGGTCTTAAGGTGGGATTTAAATACTGGGGTCATTCTATATCATAGGATCATAGGAAGTTACTATTCTATTGGCCCTGAGACCCTTATAATCCTAGCCAAGAGTTTAGCCCATGTATAGACAAATCAGCACCCAATGCCTCTATCCAGCAGGGACACAAGTGGAATCCCAGGGATGTATTTTCTATTTCCCAGCCAGTTATCCAGGTTGTGCTTAAAAAGGGGTAAAGAGGCACTCTGCTTGACATGTAGAGAGAGTCTATTCCATAGATGGAGGAGTCTCTGGGACAGCAAATCTGTCCTGCCAACAAGTCCTACTGATGTCACAGACCAGGTTGAGGCAGTGTGTGTGGGTTATTTGAGTGGAGCTTGACTTGTGGATATACAACAGTCCCATCAAGGTGGGGTCCGAGATCGCCTAGTTTGCCAGACAAAGGTCACCCCTGAGGAGTCTGTATGAAACAGAGTAGAGGGATAGGGCTTTTAGCCTATCTGTGTATGGTAGATCTTTGAGGCCATGGATTTTCCTGGTGAGGAACCTTTGTGATTTCTCCAGCTGTTGCATGTGCTTTATGAGGTACATGCTGAATGGGGCATTGTACTCAATAATGGGCCTTATAAGGGAAGAATACAGGGATGTTATGACCTCCTTGTCCCTGGATGAGATACCCTTACTTATGAGGTGGGCCATGTAGAAAGCTTGTCATACAGTGGAAGCAACATGGTGGTCAAAAGTCAGGTTGCTATCAATCTGGGTGCCCAAATCCTTCATGACTGACTGCATTCTTAGGATGCTGTTATTAATGTTGTAATTTGTTGGGATATCACTCTCCCCAATGGGGATGATGATGCATTTTTTTGTATTCAGCTTGATGCCATGTTTCTGGCACCAGTCATTTGTTTGGGTGAGACCCTCTTGGAGGATGTCCACATCCCTAGGGAAATTTCTGACAGTGCCCAGCTTGCAGTCATCTGCAAACTTGGTCAGCCATAGCCCACTGGTTTTGGCCTGCACCTCAGAAAAGTATATCCCAAATAACAGATGTCCTGAACCCTGTGGTACGCCACTCAATACGGGTCAACTGCTTGAGGTGGCTTCCCCAATTTTGACTAGGTGAGTTCTATCAGTGAGACAGTTAGCTGCCCATCTGGTAACATATGGATTGATGCCTAGTTGAGAGAATTTATCTATTATGCCCAAGTGGGGAATAGTGGCAAAGGCTTTGACCAGGTCAAGCTAGGTGGTGTGCACTGTGTCCCCTCATCCATGGCTTTGGTGATGGTCTCAAAAAGGTTGACCAAATTTAACGGACGTGACCTCCCCTTGATGAAGTCAAACTGTGTGGGATAAAGTGTTTGGAGTTTGCCAATGTCGTTGTTAATGAGGTCCATGATAATCCGTTCCATGACTTTGCAGATCAGGCTAGTTAGGCTGATGGTTTTGTAATTTCCCATATCGGTGGATGCTCCACCTTTGTGTAAAGGGATGACAAAAACTGTCCTCCACTCAGCTGGGATAAAGCTGGCTCTCAGGCTTTGGTTGAATAGGACACATAATGGTGCTGCAAGTTCCTGCCTGAGTTCATGTAGGATGCAGCCTGGGATGTTATTGGGTCCCAGGGAGGCTGTATTTTTTGCCTTTGAGAGAGCAATGATGACCCGATCCCCAGATATAACTGTGATATCATGAAGAGGTAGGCTAAGAAGAGCTAGATGCCCCTAAAAACTATTACAACCTGTAGCACCACCACAGAGTTAAAAAAAACACATTTTGCAGATGAACTTGTATGAATCACAATGTATCACCAGAGTGAGAGATGACAAGAGTTACAGAAATGTCTGGTCTTTGCAGGTATGTCCATAATATTGCAGACAGTAGCACAGTGCAGTGTGGTCAGACTTGAATATGTATACCGTTGATATCCACTAACATATGATAGTCTGAACAATGTCACCATGTGTGTGAACAACGTTGTGCAGTGTAATGCATTCTGTAACCGAGAGTTGATATCGGTTCATACATATTAGTTAAACAAGCACTGCGGACACAAGTTAAGTTTAACATTATTGTCACAGACTGTTGAGTGATACTAGTAACTCTACTAACCAGTATCTCATATTATTACAATAGGCTTTGTCATGCTGGCATAACTGTAATTATACATGAAGGGAAGTAAACAGTTATGATTAGCATATTATCCAGTCACCCACGAATACTTTGTGCATACTTGTAGGAAATGTTACATGATTACATTTAGGGGGACTTAGTGTGCTCACAGCAGGGACAGACAGAGGTAACATAAAATATAAATTCAACATGCATTATGTTTAGACAACAATTTAGCAAACGTGTGCAAAAAATATTTTGATATGTAAATAATAGGTTCTCATGCTGTATGAGATGCGTTTCTTACCCTTCATATGTATTGTTCTATTACTGTTTTTTGGTTGGGTAGATATATGTAAATAACAGAACAATGTATTATGGGTTTGGAATTCCCACAAGTTCACTATAATGAATTTTGCAGGAATATGTTGCTGTTACATTTTTTGCAACGGTGTCTGATGTGTGCAGTACCCAAATCCTATAGCTAGGTAAAGAACATATTATGACCCTCTGACTTTGCTGGATATTGTAACATGGTTTATGGGAAACAATACTGTTATAGTGTGCTGATGCCATGTGGCTAAAAATCAAGTAGGCATACAGAGGAAACAATCAATTTCTATTGGTAAATAGCTTAGAGATGCTGTCATTATTAATCTGCATTTTACAAAAGAGTCTGTGTCACATACCCATAGTAATGTTCTTATAAAAATTGCCTTTATAATATTATTTATTTCTTTATTTATTTCCAGTTTGTTAACTGGGGAAGTCCACTGGGCCATATTTAGCCCATTTTCAGTGGAGGCCCAGGGAGAAAAGCTCCACAGTAATACAGATGTTGCACAGTACAAAGACAATATAAGGCCATCATGTATATTAGTGCCCCTTTCTGATATGTTGTGCTGGACCTTACTGGGGTGAGGAGACTACATCTTTTCAGAGGGTAGATCTGTCAACCATTTGGGTCATCTTAGGCTTCCTGCACCTACACACAACACCCTGTGCAAGTGATGATACCTGTGCCATATCCTTGTCATCCTGACCATCGATGCAGGGAAAAGAAGCTATGGGTCTGATGCACAGGGTGACTATATTAGTTAACATGTATTTGTGTAACACAGTGTTCTTTTGTCATGCCACCTATAGTGGTTAATGACAGACACTGAATGTTGACATTTGTCACGAGTACACCACATACTTTTGTGTACCTTATGTTGTATGATGTTGTAATGGCTGTATAGTTACACAATGACAGGTGGGTCATGGACCTGTTTCTGTTTCAGGAGTCTGTTGGGTTAACCTATAGATACACAGAAGGAATAAATCAGCACAGGATGGCATGTCAGTACAGCAGAAATATGTCTTCAGCAAGGTATAGCACTTTAAGTGCATGGTTCCACAGGTCCATATGTGTATAACAAGCTAACAAGGACAATTCACCGTACTCATGCATTCATGATCTGTGTACAGGTCTGTTACCCTTGATAAGAGTCAGCTGAGTTTTGGGAACTCACACATCTACAAACTGTGGTGACAGAGATGACCCAACTGCAAATATCCTGTGTTCAGTACAGAGAGTTGGCTGACACCAGTTATGATTGTCGTATTCTGCATCCCATTTTGTAACCTGCACATGCTGTGTCACAGCAGATCTGTGCTTCTCCTGCATGGGGGCCTGTTTCATGTAGAGTGTACTGTCTGTATTACATATCTGTCTCTCCAGCATGTACTATGTATACCACACTGATGTTGTAGTCATGTAGAACAGGTGAGACATGTGCTAGTTCTGTCATGAATACGCGGGAGGTAAACAGTTGGATCTGGCACCTCCCTGTATGGAGCCATACACATCCCCTCCAAAGCATTTAGGAGACAGACTACACATGTACAGTCGTGACATGGACTCCATAGGACATGTTTCAACTGCGTGCAGTGTGCAGACATGACACTATTTTTCAGGGGTGGATGATTTCCCACAGGATAGTATTGTGCAGTTGTTGACATTTAGTCTTTGTCAGTGCCTCAGTGTACAACTGACTGTGTCTTAGGCCATCCTGCATAACTGTTGATTCTGTGTGGGATCCTGTTACAGCTCCTAATATGCAATCACCTGCTAATGTACTCTGTCAGAGGTCACTGACAGTGGCTGTGACTGCAGAGAAGGAATAGGTAAGCAGGTTATGCTAATAATGGAGGATGGTGAACTCCACTGGTGACAGATGTCATTCCAGCATATGTTTCCCAATGCTATATTCCCAGAGTATGACTGTCAGACACTTGCCTATCCACTAGCTGACATAACACTCTGTACATGATGTACACAGTTTCCAACAAGGCCTGCTGGCCTAGTATTGTCATATACCTTGTAAGGCCATGACTGGTGAAGTGAGACATATGTCCAACATCCACTGCATAGTGTAACAGTCAATGGTATTCACTGGTTACAGTCAGTAGGCATGATCTGGCCTTGAGCAAAAGTAACAGTGTTTGATCCAGTTAAAGTAGGTGTACAATAGTGTCAATCCTAGTATCCATGTTAGCTCCTATCATGGCATTTAAGGTGACATGACTCAAAGATCTGGGGACACTGCTTGGCACTGCATGCTAGTTGTCCTCTGTGCAAGTAAGTATTGCAGTTACTCCCAGCATGTTGCAAAAACAGAGTCATGCAAGGTGTCTGTCCATAGCACAGACATGTTAGGGAAGTGTAATATATACACACTGTGTTGCTAAGTCATGCTGTGGCTCACTTGCCCAAAGGATGGTCTAGGTCCTAACCTACAATACCAGTGTCATGCCATGGGAACCAACATAGTGCATCATGTGTTTACCAATATGGGTGACTAGCACAGACCCCCAATATGAGGTCCTCTCTGGTTTGATCTGGCCACAGATCAGTCTCCTTAGAACTACTGGCACATACCCCCCTGTACACAATATAGACAAATATGTCACAGCAGCCATTTATTTCCTCCTGAGGGATGGTTGACATAGCATGACTGCACCTCCCCCTTCAGATGGGGCAGGCATGTAAGCAGAGCTCTACACCCATGCATTATGTCAGCAGCATTACAACTGCATAAACGTGGCTGTACGTCACAAGAGGGACATAGGCTTGTCATGGCTCAGCAAACCTGACTGTTGGACAACTGCCATTAGCAGGCTGTACAATAACAGGTGGGCAGTGCTGGGTGACAGTTGGGGTGAGGGTGCACCTCCCAAAATAGAGGCACTACTTTCTCAGCTAAAAGAAGCACATAGTGTTGTTGTGATGCTGTATAGACACAGTAAGTGATAAAAGTAGCCACCCACACAAAGCAGTGTAGTTACATGTGTGACCGCAAAGGACAGGCCCAGATTGTCGGTGACTTCATATGTCATGATGCCACATATGATGTCTGGACTCATACCTAACCTGTGCACCCACCTTGTCTGCGTCAACTGCACTCCCTTGTCCCCATCACATGTGACACATGACATTCCTACAACCTGTCCCATAACTTCCATATTTACAGAGCAGTTCATAAGTGGCATTTCAATGGAAGATACACAGCATCTATTGCACATGCTAACATTCTAGGTTGCATCTCACATGTGATCTGACAAGGATAACTAACACCATTGGGAAACCCTTGCAATCATACTGACACTACTGGCTGCATACCAGCTGAGTGGACAAATACAACTGTTATACCCTTGTACTGAAGTGGTGCATCCACTGACAAACATAACTATACACCTCTTTGTCTAAGAATCCATATCTGTATGCCTGTAGGGGTGATCATCATGGAGCTGAACAGTGCAAATATATGTGTTCTACACACAGTTGACTGTACACAGTTTGGCTGTGTGACAGGGGGAGCATGACTGTTACACATGGTGGACAGTTCCAAGGCAGTCACCATGGATCTGGGTGAGGGTACATCAGGGCATACAACCCCCTAGACTGAGCCAAACCATCTGACTATATCCCCCCTGTCAGGCAACATTTACAAAGCACCCACTTAGGTATCCATGATACTATCATTGTAGGGGGTCACTAAGTGGCCCATTGCTGGCACACATCCACAACATAGGGACATCCACCTCCAATAGCTGATCTGTAAGCAGCAGTGCTTGACAGGGTGCAGTCACGGGTCCCCTACTGCTTGGAATCCAATCAACCACAATACGCACAACTATTAAGTGTGGCTAACAATGTTGGCTGATGCTTGCAAATTGTGAGCATTCATAGAGTCTCTGTGATGTCACTGTCCTGCAAAAGGGTATTGCAACCACATGCCTGTTGACATACTAATGGCCATAAACTCAATGCAAATATATATGTAGTATCATTTCCATTGGTTAGACCTATGTACCTGGTAAGTAGCACATCAGTCACAACATGTGATGTACATACTCAGCGGTGAACGAACTGGGCACACAGACCTGGTCACACAGGTTTACACCTAATGTACCTCAGATCACACAGGTTTACACCTAATGTACCTCAGATCACCATGTATCTACAGTGACATGGCAGGAATCATATGGTATAGCTGAGGCCACAGTCACCTGTAAGTGACACACTCATAACTTCCAACTACTCTTCCCTCAGCATGCCAATAACTGGTGTAAATGCCATTTGGTGATGTACCTTTCCAAGCAGTACTAGTGATTGCACACAACAATATGGTCCCTCACAAGGACACTTCATGTCTTTAGTATGTGTTCAATGGGGATTGTCTGCAATGACTGTCATTGCCACCTGTGGCATATAGACTACTCAGAGGTGCTCTATGTCTTGCATATTGGGCAATGTGTGTCCCTGCTTAATTGCATATGCTGCCTATCTGTAGGTCGCACAGTAGATGGATAACTCTCTGTAAGGACATTAACCTCATATGTGACATTAGTGCTACATGCATGTGGGAGAAATATATCTAGCAGACTTACACACACCCTTGAAACAGAACCCTGCCTAATGACACACAGGGCACCTCAGTGTACCTCACTTCTTGCCATCTAACCATCATCTCAACACAGGGCATATGCCTCTGTCCCTCTTGGACTGGGGCAATATGTGCTGATCCTGTAACTATGGGTATGAAGATGTCTATGATCATAACGGCTGTATGGCCATTATGCTACTGAAGTTCAAACATCCTATGGTTTCATAACATAATGTCAAATGCTCTAACAGGCTCACACACAAACATGGCTACATTTGGGCTAGCACCATTTCCCTGCATACAGGACATGCCAAGGCACACACGTAGTGCAAGTTAGTTGTATGCAGATGAGAACACTTACCTATGTAATGATACACACTACAGATCACAGAACATGATGCCTGCAGCAAACCTCATGTCTGCTAGTATTATCAGTTCAGAACGTATGCTTGATGACATCAGCAGGCCTTGTTGTGGTTGACCCTTTTGGGGCCACATCACATGCTACTAATAAAATACTGAAAAATCCTACCTATTTCCAAGTTAGGAAGGTGATCACATTTATGCCAGCTGGACATACACACACACTAAGTAGCCTGGAGTGAGATTTGAACCCCTACATATCCAATCTTATACACTATAAAGCATAGCATTTATCACACACATCATGGCTTAAGTCAGTTACTACATTGTTAGCTGGTAGTCTTAAGGTGGATGATATCATCAGGCAGTTTGGAGGCAGTAGCAAGTTATAGGGCCAGAAAGTTCATGACCATTACAGATGGATAGCCCATGAGGGCATGGTAGTTGTTCTGTAGGGGGATACACACACAGATATGCACCAAGTATTCTGCAGTAATATTAGAACCCCTACCTATCTAGTTTTGCTCACTATAGATCACAGTACTTGATTGAGTTTGTTGTATATGTGCATGCAGGCACAGTACTTGTGCAATACACAAACTAGGCTTGTGCTGAACAGCATCTGTGGCCTGCAGAGTGATATTGCTTCATACTGTTATTTGCATCTAGTATCCTAGTAGGGGTATAACTGTTATTATCCTAGCTATGTGTCTACAGTTACTAGTATAGCCATATGTGACTGCTTGCAGTTAGACAAGCAAGCCTGTGGGGAGGGACAATGTGCCCTGTGCATGCATGCATTAATAACATTATACATTACACCACCTGCTCACCTGTGTCTCTCTACATGGTGACATCCAGCAGGCACAGAGGTCTGTAGGTAAGTGGATTATGTATTGTTGTGCCCTTAGTTTGGATCCTTTGAGCAATAGTATGGATGTATAATAGTGCAGATTTACTCACCATTATTAGGGTATGTAGGACAATACAGACATCCACACACATATTTATGTAATTAGCAGGGATGCATATATAAATGTAGCTGTGTATGTTATGATTTGTATATTTGTCATGTAGATATATGGAGAGGGTCTATGTATCATTGTGATATATATATAACTATATATATATCGATATATATCTATTTGACACTAAATAGCTACAGATATACTATGTATGTGAGAGAGAGATAGTGACAGATGGAGATGTATACGTATATATATATCTGTATGTATAAGCATATCTATACAGAACAGGCCATTCTGATGATGGGGCAACAGAATTACGCTCATTTTAACTAAGTGTTTTCGCAAGCACAGTGTGACTATCAGTACTTATAAAGTGACTCCAGGCCACACCTACTTGTACTGCATTCTGGGATTTTGTGTGTTACAGACCATACCTCTCAACTGTCCAGAGTTACGCAGAATGTCCAGAGTTTTGGCTCATAATTTTGGTCTGTTCCTCATGACATTTGTGGTTTTCTATCAAATCACTTGGATGAGTTGAGGATTGAAGTCACTAAATAATTCATAGGTTCATAGGTTCAAGGGTTGGTACTAGGCTATCGGCCCTAGGCCCTATACTAGCCTAGCCATAGCAATTCCCGGACTATTTCTTCCCACACTATTTACTTCCCTGGACCCCTGTCTAGCAGGGCGACTGACATGATCCCTGAGGTGAATTTCCTTTCTCCCATCCAATCATCAAGGGTCTTTTGAATAGGGCTAAAGAGGCACTCTGCTTGACATGTATGGGCAGTCTGTTCCAGAGTCTGGGGAGTCTCTGGGTCAGAAACTCTGCTTGACATGTATGGGCAGTCTATTCCAGAGTCTGGGGAGTCTCTGGGTCAGAAACCTCCAGCATGTTTTGTTTATTGTGATGACAAGGTTTAGATCTGTGGAACGTGTGGCTCTGAGGGATTGGGATTTCTTTAAGTGTAGCATGTCCAACACCTCTGGGTTTGACATGGCCTTGTATGTTAAGCAGAGCTCGCCTCTGAGTAGACGATATGTGACAGAATATAGCTGGAGTTTTTTAAGGCAGTCAGCATAGGGCATCTGTTTGAGGCCTGTGATTCTTTTAGTGAGGTATTTCTGCTGCCTTTCCAGTTGTTGCAGATGTCTTGAGAGGTACATACCAAATGGGGTGTTGTATTCTATAATGGATTTAATGAGGGATGAGTACAGTGGGGCAATGACCTCCTTTTTCTGGATGAAAAGCCCTTAGTGATGAGGTGTGCCACATAGAAGGACTTCCTGACTGTTGTGGCGATGTGGTTATCGAAGGTGAGACCACTGTCCAGCGGTGTCCCTAAGTCTCTTATCACACTCTCATTGTTTAGTGTACTACCACCTATGTGGCAATTCATGGGTACATGTTTTTTCCCAAAGGGGATAACTATACAGTTCTTGGCATTGAGCTTTAGCCCATGGCTCTGTCATCAAGCATCTGCTTCTGCAAGGCCCTTTTGTAGAGTACCCACATCATTTGGGGATTCAATAATGGCTCCCAGTTTGCAATCATCTGTGAACGTTGTTAGCCAGAGACCCTTAGTGTTGGCCTGTACTTCAGAGAAGTAGATGCCAAACAAGAGCAGTCTCAGGACTGAACCCTGAGGTACTCCACTTGTCACTTGTCTGGAGCTGGATTTGGAGTCCGCTACGTTTACAGTGTGGGTTATGTTAGTAATCCATTTGGCAACCCATTGAGTGATGTAGGGATTAATTCCCATCTTAGTAAGTCTATCTATGATTTCAGAGTGGGAGATGGTTGTGTGGACCACCTTACCCTCGTTCACGGCTCTGGAGACTGATTTAAAGAGGTCAATCAGGTTCAGGAGACAAGATCGGCCATTCATGAACACAAACTGGGTGGGGTCCAGTGTTTGAAGGTTGCCATTGTCTAAGTTCCATGATAATACATTCCATGGCCTTGCAGATCAAGCTCGTCAGACTGATGGGGCGGTAGTTCCCAGGATCCAAGGTGGATCCCCCCTTGTGGAGTGGGATAACTGTAGCTGTGTGCCACTCAGTGGGCATGAAGCCTGAGGTGAGGCTATGATTAAACATGATGCTTAGGTGAGGTGCCAGTTCATTTAGTAGTTTATGTAGTACACAGCCCAGGATGTCATCTGGTCCCATGGATGCTGTATTCTTAGCTTTGGAGAGTGCATTTTTTACCTGTGTGGCCATGATTACCAGAATTTGGCAATCTTCCGGTACTGAGATGGGCTGTTTATGGGGTGAGAGGGGGGTGAAGTTGGCACCGAATTGATCTGCCAGGATATTGTCAATATCCTTGGGATCAGTATATTTAATGTCATTCTCTTGTAGCTCAGAGCCGATCTGATCATTGCCATATAGATTCTTGACATAGTTATAGAATGCCTTGTGGTTCTCTTTGGAATCTTTGGCAATCTTATTTTCGTAACTAGCTTTGGAGGATTTTATGAGGGATCTCAGCTTCTTACTGAGGCTGGTAAGGGAGTTTTTTGCATCCTGGGATTTTCCTTTTTTCTGCAACAGTTTCTTCCTTTTGTTGTAAAGTTTGACATACATTTGAGTTTCTGACTTCAAATCTTTCAGATAAATGTCTGTTGAAACAGACCATTTTATTCTAGCAACTTTTTTAAGTTTATGAGAGCAGTATTTAAAATATGCCGCTATTTGTGGGCTTTTGTCCCCCCATTTTTCAGGCTTTGTCCAGATTTCTTGCACTAAGAGGTTGAGAGGTATGTTACAGACATTGACATCTGTCCCTGTTTCTGGTGTACTGCACTTCACTCAAAATGTCCACAACATTTCCCAGCTGTCTGCTGTACTTAATATGTGACTGAGGTTCATAATGTTACACCACATACAGAATGACAGTATGTGAAAACACTGACTTAATAAAACCTCATGTGCAAAAGATTAAATCCTTCCAAATTAGAACCATCACCCGTACTAACCTCCCTACTCCACTGAGCCACACAGGCTGCCATACAGAGAGGAGTCATTTGTCACACATTCAACACCATAAATATGTACATTGTTATTTCTTCTGTATGTGGGACATACATTGTGTGTTAGAGTACTATGTTACAGCCCTGAGATTGCCTGGTCTGCTGATATACCATTGCTGACTTACTGTTAATGCAGTTATATGGGAACACTGCTGTGCTGGCAGTGAGGGAACAACAACAAATGATCTGCTGGGATAGACAGTAGTCCAAATATCATGTGATCCCACTGTTTAACATCTCCCTTGACTGATGTAGTGAATATTCCAACCATGAAGCCTACTGATTATTAGGGGACACATACTATTGGACTGGGTATATTTAGTCCCATGTGGATGTTACAGCTGTCCAAATAGCCCACTATATTTCCTTGCATAAATGCAACATATCCATACATACAATACCATATTATATGAATCCTGACAAGTAGTGTGTATGTTAGAGATTTACCTTGCAAATGCAGCAGTTGACAGAACTGTAGTTCAGGGCTGACTGTGTGTGATGCAAGCAGTACGCAGCCAATACATGGGTAGGTACAGGTTGTGTGGGTTGCCTGGCATCAACAATTTTACTATATGTATGTGAGTAGGAGTAATGTGTCAGTCCCTAAGGCACTAGTTTGTCAAAGAATGTCTTATGCATTGTCTGTTAGCCAAAGCCAGGGCATACGGGGCATGCCTATGTCTGCCTACAGGGACATCATTGACGGTTCCTCTTGTCCTTCTGTGAGTGGGGCTGTGATGACCTAGGCACTGGTGGGAAGCTGTGTAACCCTTCCCTTTGCTGATCCTGCTGAATCTGTTTCCACAGGATCATATTTTGTAGCATGGCACATACTATGAATATCTATGCACATGAGTGTGCAGATATATTGAGGCACTGGAACCATGACTTCAGAAGCCCAAGCACATGTTCTATAATGTTCCTAGTTTGTGCGCGTGCCTCATTATGGCATTCTTCAGTGGCCGTGTGTGCATTTCTGATGGGTGTCATCATCCACGGTTCCAGTGTGTAGCCAGCATCCCCCAGTAAATGACTGTGTGGGATGTCCCCCCTAGCAAACATCTGATACAGCTGTGACAGATATGGGAGTTGTGTTAACTACCAGGGCTGCCAGCACACACATTCATGATAATGCCCTGGGCATTGCGCATGACCTGTCAGTTGATGGAGTGGTGCCCCTTGCGGTTGACGTAGATTCTACCCTCCTCACTGGGTGGTGACTTGATGTGTACATGAGTGTGATGTACCTCAGAGTAGTGTGCTGCATGGTAGAAGTGCTGAATATTGCTGGCCTTGCCTTAGGGGTGAGGGGAAATGAAATGAGCTCACTGGTATGTGGTAGCATGGCATCCAGCAACTGGTGGAGTACCCTGGATGCTGATGTCTGTGACAACCCCATCATTTCCCCAGTTTGTTTTTGGAAGGTACCTGTAGCTAATACCCTAAGGGCTACACATACTTTTGTTTCCACTGGGACGGGTTCCTCTGTGTTGGCTCTGGGTCTGAGCTAAGGGCAGCAGAGCTCAGTAAGTTCTTGTAGTATGTCCCTGTCCACCCTGTAGCTCTTTACAATCTCTACCTCATGTAGCTCCTGAAAGGTTACCCTGGGCCCGAACACTCTTCTCCTTCTCTGCCTAGCCCTATTGTCAGCAGCACTGACTTCAGCATCTTGCACATACAGATGAAGCAGACCTGCAGCAGCCCCTGGCATTCTTTCAGTTAAAATTCCCAAGTCAGTACTCCAATCATGCAGAGTATGGGGGAATATCAGATTGTAGGGTGTATGCATACTTTATAGTGCTCTGCTGTAGGATCTGACTGTGTGATTAGCTATCTATGATGCATTCCACCTGCCTAGTATATCATTAGTAAAAGTTAAGGGTCCTGGTTTAAGTTAAACATGGGTCAAAACTAATTGATATGCCATTGGCTTTTAGATACACTCAGCACTTCACTCTCCCGCAAGATTTCCATGCTCAGCATAGTGGCTTACCATGCAATCAAGCAGAAACATGCTCCCCTTAGCTAAACAAAGCTTAGAAGTTAGTGGGCACATCCTTCCAAAAGGGCATGCTCAGCATGGCGGCATGCAGTGCAAACAGGAACAGCTAAGTTGAAATAAGCTTAGAAGTTATTGGACACACCCTCCCATTGTCAGCTACCTTTTCTGTAAACAACAACATATTTTTCTGCCTACATGGAATGGATATGTGGACACGGTTACCCCTTTATGTTTTTTTAGTAACTCCACCTCATTTGCATAGGGATCTATGCTCATAGCCTGGAAACTACTTGCTTCAAAGCCCTACCACATTACCAACAGCACCAATGCACCATTGCAGATACTAGACACAGGGTCTTGTAATACATTTCTGTTGCATATATTCATTTTGCTTTTTCCAATCTTTTTTTTTTTTTTTTATAAAGCATGTTTGCACACTGTGGCATGCCATGCAAACATGCCCAGATTATTAAAAAAAATAAATGTAATTTAACTTATTTCCTTTAATTTTTCAGACACACGGTGGACAGTTTCACTCATATATGTATGTGGCATGCCATTTCTGTCAATTTAGGTTCATAGATTCATAGGTAGGTACTAGGCTATCTGCCCGAAGGCATTTATAAGCCTAGCCAAAATGTGTTGGCTTTTGCTGCCCCCTTAGATTAGTTTCCTGCAACTCTGTCCAGCAGAGCCACTGAAGTGATCCCCGGGGTAAACTTTCTGTTTCCGATCCACTCATCAAGGTTTCTTTTGAAGAGTGTTAGCAAGGAGCTCTGCCTAATGTAGAATGGGATCTTGTTTCAAAGCATGGGAAGTCTCTGGGACAGGAATCTATCCCTCCAGCACGTCCTATTTATTGTTGTGGTGAGGTTTAGATCCCTAGAGCATGTGGCTTGAGGGGATAAGATTTTCTTTAGGTGGAGCATGTCCATCAATTCTGGGTTGGACATGGCCTTGTATGTCAGGCAGAGATCACCTCTGAGTAAGCAGTATGCAACCGAGTACAGTTGGGATTTCTTCAGTCAAGCTGCATAGGGCATCTGTTTGAGGCCAGTGATCTTCTTGGTGAGGTACTTCTGTGGTCTTTCCAGCTGTTGCAGGTATCTTGTAAGGTACATCCCAGATGGGGTGTTGTACTCTATTATGGGTCTGATGAGTGATGAGTAGAGGGGCACAATGACTTCTTTTGATCTGGATGCGAACCCTTTTGTGATTAGGTGGGCCATGTAGAAGGATTTTCTAACCACTTTGGCAATGTGATTATCAAAGGTGAGATTACTATCTACTTGGGTCCCCAGATCCCTTATTACATCTTCCGTATTTAGGGGACTACCACCTATGTGGTAGTTTGTGGGTACTTTGTTTTTTTCCAAAGGGGATGACTATGTACTTTTTGGCATTTAGCTTGAGGCCATGATTTTGACACCAGGTATCCATCTCAGTGAGACCCTTTTGGAGGATGCCTGTGTCAGCCAGGGAGTCAATTATAGCCCCTAGTTTGCAGTCATCTGCGAACTTGGTCAGCCATATTTCTCCTGTGCTTGCCTGTACCTCTGAGAAGTATATGCTGAACATGAGGGGTCCTAGGACTGAGCCCTGGGGAATGCCACTTGTAACCGGTTTAGAGTCAGACCTAGCTCCCACAACTCTCACCATGTGGGTTCTATCCATGAGCCAGTTGGCAACCCATCTTGTGACGTAGAGGTTTATGTTCAGGCTGGTGAGCTTGTCTATAATACCAGAATGGGGAATGGTGTCGACGGCCTTAGTGAGGTCTAGGCAGGCTGTGTGTACCACCTTTCCCTCATCTATAGCCTTGGTAACTGTCTCAAAGAAGTCCACCAGGTTTAGGAGGCATAATCTCCCCTTAACAAAGGCAAACTGGGTAGGGTCCAGTGTTTGGAGGTTCCCAATGTCTCTGTTAATGAGTTCCATGATGATGCACTCCATAGCCTTGCAAACCAAGCTAGTCAGGCTTATAGGGTGATAGTTCCCAGGGTCTGTTATGGCTCCACCTTTGTGCAGTGGAATAACCGTTGCTGTGCACCACTCTATGGGTACGTAGCCTGTGGTGAGGCTGAGTTTGAACAGTGTGTTTAGGTGAGGGGTTAGTTCGTCTTTGAGCTCATGTAAGATGCAGCCTGGGACACTGCCCGGTCCCATTAATGCTGTGTTTTTGGCTTTGGAGATGGCTGTTTTAACCTGAGTGTCTGTGATTTTAGGGACTCTACATTCTTCTGGTGTGGTTATGGGCCCTTTTGGGGGTGAGAGGGGGGGTGAAGTTTGCACTGAACCTGTCTTCTAGGATGTTGGCGATATCAGTCGGTTCAGTGTATTTTGTGTCATTCTGCACTAACTCCGAGCAGATCTGAGCATTGCCACTTAGATTCTTGACATAGCTAAAGAATGCCTTGTCGTTATCTTGTCCTTGGCAATTTTTCTTTCAAAGCTTGCCTTGGATGATTTTATGAGGGATCATAGTTTCTTGCTGATACTGATCTGGGATGTCTTCCCTTCTTGGGATTTTACTCTTTTCTGTACTAGTTTCCTCCTTCTATTGTATAGCTTGTTTATGGCAGGAGTATACCAGACTGGTTTCCTTTTCTTGGAGGAGTGAGTCTTGGTTTTACTTTTGATGACACGATCCATGCATTCTTGTAGGTGCCCGTAGAATGCATTAGTAAAGGATTTTGCAGCTTGGACAGCATTATCCTTCAGCATGGGGGCTTTGAAACTTTCCACCTTGGTCTTAAGTAATGTGAAGTTTGCTTTTGAAGAAAAGGTTTTCACGGTGGTTTTCTTGTTCGGGGGTGGGGGGCGGAATGTGGATATCCAAAGTGATTTGTTTATGGTCAGATCTAACCAGCGAGGGGGTTGACCTCCGGTGTGGAACACCGGTCGTCCATGTTGGTGATGACCAGGTCCAATATGTTGTCACCTCTGGTGGGAATGTTGACCAGTTGAATCAGGGCATTTGAGTTTATAAATTCTAGGAAATGTTGGGCAAGGGAGTTAGTACTTGAGTAGTTCTCCCAGTTAATGTTTGGGTAATTGAAATCACCCAATATTAGGGTGTTTGGTAGGACCTTTATGTTTCTCAGTGTTTCCAGAAATGCAGAATGGGAGTCATGGGACATGGTGGGTGATCTGTAGCAAGCTACAGTTTGAATTGCAGTTTTGCCCATTGTTAGTTGCACGTGAATGATCTCTGAAGCATCATGCTGTGCCACTAACCTGGAGGTGTGGGTATCATTGATGAATATGGATATGTCCCCGCCTTTTGTATTTCAGTTTGGGTTCTGTGGATGAAATGTATGGTATGAGTTGTAGCCTGGCAGTGCTGCTGTGCTCTCTGGAGCCTTAAACCAGGTTTCTGTTACTACACATGTATCGATTTTCTCCATACTGAGGAGTGCCTCGAGTGCGTGCATTTTGAGGTTTAGACTTCTGGCATTGAGTAGCATTACCCTCAGTTTTTTGTTACTTGTGCTATTTACGGCAGTGGATTTATCTTTTGAGCCTTGGCTAAATAAGGCACTATGGGGGTGGCAAGAGTCTTGGCCAGTATTCGAAAGCCTAAGGGTGACAGGTGCAAGCCATCTCTAGCGAAGCAGCGTGGCTTGTCGAGCATGTGATCCCAGGCAGACAGACACTGTATCCCCTTTGAATGACACCAGAAACTTAGCCAATTGTTGAAATTGAGATTTTTTTTCTTTTCAGAAAATAATATCTATCAATAATAAATAAAGATATATATAAAATAAATATATATTTACTTATCTACGTTTTTACAGCCCCTTTTGTCTGTCTACATTCCTGCACACTAAATTTTTCTGTGTACACTACAGACACTGACATGGGGTCTGCAGAGCTGCCTATCTGCTTGTTGGATCACTCTACTTGCCTCATTTGCATGAGCTTCATCTGCTTATGAGGTATTTGCATGCCACGGGACTTCCCACACTGGCATGTGCATGCACACTCGCCAGCAGTGTTTACTGAATCTAAAACCTGCTTACATTCATGTAAGCAGCGTGACACGATGCCTACATAGTAAAAAAGACTATGCAGGCTTTATTAAATTTTCTCCATTTTTTTTTTAGTAGATGCTAGATAGAAGTTAAGGCATATATATTGAGTGGTATTAGTTATCTAAGTTAATATTATGCTTTCCCAGGTTAGTAATATACAACTGTATAATAGTATACCTTCTACATACTATATAGTAATAAGAGTATAAAGCACATCAGAAATACTATTGTTTGCTAATGCTGTGATATTGTGCATATACACACACACACACACACACACACACACACACACACACACACACACACACACACACACACACACAGACACCCATATATATATATATATATATATATATATATATATATATATATATATATATACATACATGCTCATATGCTGATGATAGTTAATGACTTACAGTTTTAAGTCTGTCATATGTACTGGTAAGATATAAGTGAAGTACCATGTATAAATTCTAGGATGATTGCACCAATTCCTCACCTTGTCTGCTTTTCATATCTTAAAATTGATTCACTCTGTCCTGTCTTATTTGCATATCATCACTTGTACAGCTTGTTATCAGAGTAATGTTTAGCTGTTGTGACTACACATAAAATGTGACTCTGGAAAATCCAGCACCAATCACCATACCTAGACATTCTTGGAGAAGCAATAAAATATGCACATTTAGCGCACATTCTAGCTATGCTTTGACTATATGCAATATTCATTTCAGTTCTGGTAATATTGGATGTTTGCATGTTGCTTTCATAATATACTATACTATACAATAATATAGTGACATCACATTACACTGTGAATACACATTAGAATACATTTATATTATGTTAATACAGCATGTTGTTGTTCTTTCGGCTTTTTCCCGGTAAGGGTCGCCACAGTGGAACTCCGGTCCAGTAATGATTGGCAGTAGATTTGGACGAAATGCCAAGGTGCCAGCTCGATGCCCAAACTTCAACGAAGGCACACCCATTTACGCACGCATGTCTTTCGAATGCTACCCAACCACGGGGAGGACATGCAGACTCCACACAGAAGGTACTCCCAAGCCAAGCTGAGAACTGAACAGGAGAACCTCTTGCTGTGAGGTAACAATGCGAATATTTGACAAGGAATCATGTGTAATACACAGACTACAACTGATCACATCACACCCCTGTGTACCTTTTTATCCACATATAGAAGTTCCAAGTGGGTGCATGCCAAAACACGTTGAGTTTCTAAAACACCCTAATAACACAGAGAGAGAGAGCATCCCAGAGCTCAAACATAGCTAAAGTATTTGATATAGTGTGCTATAATATGCTGTAATATCTTGAATATTACAGTAATATGACAACATAATATTTCTCCAATGTTCAGGTCTAGCAAATGTGCATTTCAGTTAGCTAAACACCTGTGGCCCACAACTAGTGATAAATTAAAAGAGGCCCTGTCTGCCTAGAATATAATATACCTGAGATAATAACCTACTATACCTGACATAACAACCACATGTTGTTGCTACACTGTAGGGTAAACAATGTGTGTTAAACATAGTTTATATTACATACACTGCCCCTGCTGTCAGTACACTGACTGACACATGCTAACTGTTATGCAATCATATAGACTTTGCTACAAGTTTGCTAAATGTTATCATAGTTAATAGAGCAATATGTTAACTACAGCTGAGAATGCTATTTTCCCAATTCCATCCACTTACCTATTGCAATAGTATGTGATATGGGTGCTGCTAGCACTGTTTAAGAGTGGTATTGAAATACATCAGTACATTTGTCTTGTGTCACCAATACATTGTATGTATGAAGACTACTGAGTTGTTGTTATATGCTGCTTTACACAGAACACTGCGCAAAAATGTGTACATATGTTCATACTGTTCAGACTACTGAATACTAAGAGATAATAACTGTATGTCTGTCCAGGTATGACCATGCTGCATGGTGCTGTGCCTGTGACAGTCAAGATGAACCTGCAAAGGCCAGGCAGCTATGCAACTCCAGTCATATCTCACTGTGGAAGTTAAGTCCAACATTATATACACAATCTTCTGCAAGGCTCCTGTTTTTTTATTTTTCAAAATCCATGGGTTAGGCTGACATTTGTGGAAGTGTCGCTTTGCTAAGCTTTCCTCCATCCACTTTGTAGAACAGGTATTTAAATTCACTCAGGTGTTTAACTTATCTGTACTAGGGTCACCAGCTGAGTGCAAGAGGAGAACAAGCCTGGGACCTGCCACTTATTTTTGCATAGGATGGCTTGAGACAGTGCAAGGAGGAGCAATCCCTATGTGCTAGCATTGTTCAGAAAGTGACTGTGAGCTATTAAGCATAAGCTTTCTGTAGCTGGGCCTCTGCCCTCAATTAAAGTGGCAATATCCCCTAATGGTCTGCCTATTCACCTAAGACAGTGGTTGATCAGGGATCCAGACTTGACCTAGGCCCAGGGCCATAAGGAACACCTGCACTGAATCAGTTCATTGTCCCTATCCCTCCCTTCAAAGAGAGGTGAGAAATCATAGTCTTACCATTCTTCCTTTCTCCTGCCAACTCCAACAGGTGCTCAGGCTGTAGAAATGAACCCAGATCTGCTGTGACATTGTCGGGGCATCGTCCATCAACACTAATGCAGCTAGCTTCCACTACGAGACTAGCAGACTTTGGCACTTTGGCACATACTATTAGATCAGTTAAGTTTTTGTGAATATTGGTGTTGTGTGCTATCAATCACTGGCAACATACACATTTTGATTCTGAAACACTGTCTGTTAACGAGGCCCATTAGTGATGTATGGCATGGGAGAGCTAAATGTGGTGACCGATAAGTCATACATGCCTGCAGAATTCTAAGATATTCACATATGGGATTATTACCTCTCCCCAGGAAGTTTAGTATACTTGCCTGATATCAAGCACATCTGCTGTACTGTATCACTTGCTAGGTCTGTGTTGTATATATACTTGACTGTAGTGTCCCTGCCATATTCTGATGTAGAGAAACACTTATGCATGGAAGATACTGTTTACATTTGTGAAGCTTAATTTGGAAAATGTTCAGTGTAAATGGCAGTATTGTTGCTGTAATCCTTGCTGCTGGAGTCTTCTTGGGGTACTGATGCAAATTTTCTACAGTTTTCTAAGGCTATATCATGATCTCTGCAGAGAAAACTGTTTGCTAATTGTCCATGGTAGTATACTGTATACCAGAAGCATATGAGCATATGCAAGTAGTTGCTTATATATGTGGCTGTACAGAAATATGAATCACTGAGCTGTTTAGGTATAATATTTTTCCACTCCCATACACATACATGTGTGTGTGTGTGTGTGTGTGTGTGTGTGTGTGTGTGTGTGTGTGTGTGTGTGTGTGTGTGTGTGTGTGTGTGTCTATCTGTCTATCTATATCTACATCTATATACAAAAATCCCCCTGTCTCTCTCTTTCTCTGTGTGTGTGTGTGTGTGTGTGTGTGTGTGTGTGTGTGTGTGTGTGTGTGTGTGTGTGTGTGTATATATGTATATATATATATATATATATATATATATATATATATATATATATATATATATATATATCAGTAAGGGAGGTGTGGTGGCATTTCTTGTGGAGAATGTTTTCAGTGATATGGGGTTCAGACTTACAAGTTTCATTGTTATGAGTTTTCAGTGTTATGACAGACTCATAGATAGATAGACAGATAGATATTAAGAATGCCTGTGCATAATTCTGTGTGTGACTTTGTGTCTGTTTGGGTGCATGCAAGTATTCACATAATCATACGGAGAGTAAAGCCAACATGTGCTGCATTAGTGAAGTGGATAAAGATTTGTCTTGTCAATGCTACAATTCATGTGCATGTCACACATAAACTCTCCCCAGGATTCAATAAAATCTGTGTAGGCTCCGTGTAGAGCCTACAGGGAATGTACCTGTGTACATGACCACAGATCACTCTCAGCATATTAATCATGGTGGACTGCCGAGGGAGAGCATAGTAACAGGGATATTGAATCCATGTAGGCAGAAGTGTAGAGGTTATCCCATGGTTGTAGATGCCTGGTCAGATGTTATGTACAGGGTGATGCTCCCTGTAATGTTCACTGCTACTGCTGACATCCGCTGTGAATTAATAGTTTACATTCTAAATGTCTACTTTTTTTTTAATGTCTGTTTGCACAGCGCAGTGCAGAGCACAGCAATGCCAAGATGTGCTTACAAATAGACAGCCGGCATCTGCTAGATATCTAAAAATAGAAACCAGATGTAATTAACTATCAAATCTGTTTTTTTTTTTAGTATCTGTCTGCATGGCGTGGAGCACAGCAATACCAAGTTGTGCTTAAATATACACAGCTGACACCTACCAAACATCTAAAAATAGAACCCGTGATGTAATTAATTATTTATTTCTGGTTATGTTTAAGCCTGTTTGTGTGGCATGGCACAGTAGCTTAGTAGTATATGTGAAGGTATACCAGCTTATACACTATCCAAGTAGCTAAATGGGAAGAGTGGTAGCCTAAATTTTGTAGGTTCTGGATTAGAGTCCCTAGCAGATATACCATTTATTTGATCAATGTAATGCACATTTTTGTTTAATTTAAAAGCATAACTTGTACCTTTGGAAGAGCTGCATGGTGCTAAGCACTGCTTAAACATGATTAACAGCTACTAATGTTTGTATATTGCTAAGCTTTGCTAAAACCATGGTTGTGAGAGTTTTCATGATACTCAGCTCCGTTTAACTGGCTTGAGCGATGTTAAGCAATGTAGCGCTTTTTTAATGTTGCTGAATGATGTGTAAGGCAGGGAAACAGCCTACATTGAGGCCAATAGACAGGAATTCTGCAACAGTTTTTGGAGTCTTTCTGTCTGTATGGCAGGTGGTGCTGGTGAGGGTGCGAGCTTTCGGTCACTGAGATGGGGCGTGCAGGAGTCCAGGGTTTTTGTTGGGTTCCTGATACACAATTATGAACCTAGGCAATTACTAGGGATCAGAATGTAAAGCTGAGGCCTGGGATCATTTGGCCAGGAATCTTACTAGTTCAACTGGTATCCCTTGCACTGGTGGTCACCACTATGATCACCTGAAGCGTAGAAAGAGGGGAACTTTGGACACCTAGGTCCAAGAGAGCAGGGATGGTCATGCCCCAGAAATATATAAGCATTTCTTACACTATTTTACTAAAATGCAAGCTGAATCTGTGCAAAAGTGATATGCATAATGATGGTTCTTTCCCAACAGCTGCAGCTGAGAGGGCTCGCAACATGTAGTCCTATGCCGAGCACATGGCTAGGTTGTGGGTTGAGTGTGGTAAGTATGGATATATTATGCTAACTGTATTGCAATAAACAATAAACAGTAAAAACTGTAGTGCAATAAAGAATAAACAAAAATTGTAGTGCAATAAAGAATACACTATACAAAATGTAGTGCAATAAATAAATATACAATAAAAACTGTAGTTCAATAAATGATAATATCAATAACAGTAAGCAAAAAGGTGCAAAGCAGGATTGTGGTATCATAACATAATTTCAGTCGAGCTGCATGCATTGTGTATCTATGGTAAGGTCAGTGAACTGTAAAACTGCAATAACTGTAGAATGCAAAAGTAATGGCCTGAAAATGTATTGCATGACTCATAGTACAGTTTAAGGCTGTCTCCAGGCCAATTTCAGTCACAGAATGCTCTCTTTTCCTCCTACTCTAAGAACAACAGGTATATGGGTGAGTTAGCCCATTTTATCAGCAGATATTGTGTGTAGATTTCACAGATAATTAACACCAATACCAATAAAGTGTTAATCAGGATTGTGGTTTCCTAAGAAAATCTGTCTTAAGGTTTGTAGAAGGGCTGTATTCATTGTATGTCTGTTCTAGCATCACAGTAGTCAACTGTAAAACTGTAATAGCTGTAGAATGCAAAAGTAATGGTCTGAAAAATGTATTGCACAACTCATAGTATGGTTTAAGGCTGTCTCCAAGCCAATTTCAGTCACATAATGCTCTCCTTTCCTCCCACTCCAGAAACAAAAGGTATATGGGTGAGGTAGCCCACTTTATGGGCAGATATAATTTGTAGACGTTACAGATAATTAATACCCATACCAATAAATTGTTAAGCAAGACTGTGGTGTCCTAACTAAATATGTCTTAATATTTGCAATAGGGCTGTATTCCTTGCATGTCTGTTTTAAGTTGCTGCAGTCAATTGTTACATTATTTACAAATGTCCCCTGCAGTCACAGCTTTTGGGTTCTACTCCCATGCCTGCCAACTAAAGCATGACGGCTGTCTAGTCTACTTAATGTACACAAACGTACCTTTCAACTGTCATGATTTTTCATAATGTATACACTTCAAATGATTTTTTTTGTAATGTAATTATACCTGCCTAATCTGTGTGGTCCATGATTACCAGGTAAATGATTACCTGCAATGTGATGTATTTTCAAATACGTTTACAGAACACCATGGTAGTCATGTACATGCACATTATGTGAACCTGTTCTGTGCATTTGTGTACCTGCATTTGTTAGTGCATGGCCCATACTGCCCCATACTAACAACTTGAGAGGTATGTACATGCTACATCAGCTATAGAAGATTTGTAGTCACTGTACTAACAACTGACACTGCACACCTGTAGAAGTATGTATTACCAGTCTTTTTAGGGAGATTACCTGTGATGTCACTGATGGTATATTTTTCTCTCTCTCCCCACCTCTTATCTTCTTTAAATTATTATTGTTATTTATTGCTATTATGATTTAATATTAAACATATTTTGTTAAACTGTTTTGTTGGCCTTATGGGTTATTTCATACTGGCTTGCTGTTAACATACTTACTGTTATATTATTTATTGTTGTGTTCCACATAATATATGTTAATATGTATTTGGATTAATCAATATTATGTTCCATTCTGTTAATACTAGCATTGGTTTAATTATTACTAACCTTAACATATTGTTATAACTACTTTACTACAAAGTGTCAAAGTCGGACAACTCCTTGTGAGCCACCTACCTTGCCTCCTCTGGCCATGGCACTGGGTCCCAGCACGTCTGGAACCTAGCCTGGTTGTGCCCCCTCTGCTGCCCCTGCACTACCTGTGGGAGTGAAGATGGAGGGTGAGTTGTCACCTGTGATGAACTGCCAGATTTGGTGCATGGGATCATCTTTTGTGGGTTCGGATGATGCCTGTGCCTGATAGAGAGCATGCTAGCCAACCTGGTGGGGCAAGCTCCCGTCGCAAAAAAAAAAATATTGTTTCATACCTAGCTCTCCATTTTGCACTTGTCCAGTGGACACACATAACTTGGTCCAATTGGCTTAACAATGCAAATATGTTGTCCTCACCCCTATTTCTGGGGGCGAGAGTCCAAAGTCATCTACAGATTCTGCCAAAGTGCACAGTTGTTGCTGTACAAGAAATGGAGATCTATGGTTCTTTTCGGTACCCTCCCTGCACATACCTACCTGCTTTTTACTGTTTTTGCCCCCTGCTTGCACCCCATTTCACCACTTTGCTATATCCCCATTTTTCTTTTATTTCTTTATTTTTTGTGCAACGCTGCCTGTGGCAGCCCTTCGTGCATTTTCCCTAAGCTCAGCTAAATGGAGATATAGTGATATATGAGTTTTAAATAAAAATAAACATGTACAAAATAAACACCTGTCCCATATTTTGAACCCAAGGCCATCACACCTGCAGCCCACTGCATTAACCTGCCATGCTACACAGTTGTTAATTAAGACAAGTATGTTAAGCAAAACATAGTAATTGCAAATTACGGTCATTAAGCATGTTTAAGCGGAGCTGTACTTCGCACTGTGTTGTGCAAACTTACTTACATAGTACTGGAAAAATGGAAGTGTACCTTGGAGTCTAGTGCAAGGGTACACCTCTAGACAGCCAAATACAGAATATTGGATGTAAGTGAGGTCTCTAATAGCAGGTAAATGTACCCTTTTATCAGCAACATTTAGAAATACATCTGCTAAGGTATTAATGGTAAAATACATGTTCAGCTAGGACCCTGGTGCAGAAATACATCCATATAAAGCCATGCATATAATGATGGATGTAAAAAAAAGTATGTCACAGCCTGTATGTGTGCAAATATATCGTGCAAATGCACTTAGTGTAACAGTGACTCAGTAGCTAAGTCTGTTAAATGGCATGCAAACAGTACATTTTGCCACACACAGTCCTGGGTTCAAATCTGGTTGTGTGTAGCATTTAAATTACATTATTGTGAAGCCAGCAATTAATGAATGAGTCATGCACTCCTTATTCACACAATGCATTTCAAATGAAATGTCTGCTTTTCACTGATGGAAGTCACAGGCCTGCAGATAGGAACATACTTCACATATCCCTATAGCAAAACTATAAGTACATAAAGTGTCAGGTCATGTACTAATTTGCATTCACACAGGATTTTTACTCAGGTAATGCAAATGAGGCCCACTAATATCAGAGTACAGCACACAATTCTTTCATACTCACAGTGCAAATTAGCACAACTGCACAACTACCATGCACATATGAAGCTCCTGCTTGACACAAGGACTGCCAGCATACACATTCCAAATGAGTATCGGACTGTAAAACATGGCATGACAGTTGCCCAAATGGTGGACATAATGTTATATTTATCCCCTATGTTGCTCAAGGACACAAAAACATGTTGCCTAGCACTCTGTTAGTGATACCATTGCCTAGCATACTAACCTTAAACACATGCCATAATTGGTGTGGAATGGGTACCCTCACTCTGGCTCTGCTTCTACAACAAGGCTGACACAGCTCCCACAGTTAATCTTACAACTTGTTGTCTGCCAAAGTGTTCACACTCTCTGTCTATGCCCATTACCTGCAGCAGCAGCAGCTACAGCCTGTAGTACACACATCTCCATTGTAAAAGTAGCTGCTACAAATCTACCCACTGCAATGATGTAATCTCTTCACCCCAGTATTAGAACTTCAAGAGCTTCTTTGGCAAATTAGGTTAAATGCACATGTTTTTCCAGGTCTTAATGATGCTTTTAGTATAATTAGCCTTCTTAGGCTACTATCTTATTGCATCTAGTTTTTACATTTGTATTCCTAGATCAAGTACTAATTTAAGGTTGCTGCTTGCATTTTTAAATTGTTTAATTAACTTGGGGCAGTTATTGGTAGATTCACTACATGTGACTTATCTGTGGTGTTTTATATACTATGGTTTTATTATTTTATTTTATTCTGATGAAGTCTTTTGTTATATACGAGACGGAAGTGCTAAATAAATTATCCTTTGGAAACTACTATGCTTGGTGACATCCTTTGGTTCTGCAGTTGCTTGTTACAAGGGTCAAAACTAATTGAATGCATTTTCTTTTCAGAAACGCTCAGCATGGCAGAGTGCTGCGAAAACACATGCAGTGAAGCTAAACAGAGCTTAGATGTTAGTGGACAGACCCCCCTGAAAAGACATGCTCAGCCAGGCAGCACACCACCAAACACATGCACTAAGCTGAAATAAGCTTATAAGTCAGTGTGCACACCCCTCCCTGATGTCACCTACTGTACATCCTGTGTAAACAGCAACATGGGTCCAAGCCTACTCAAACGGGATATGTGGACACAATTACTCCTTTCTGCTATTCAGTAACTCCACCTCATTTGCATAGGTATCAGTGCTCAAAGCCTGGAAACTACACGCTTCATAGCCAACCATTGTTAGCAGCAGCACCATTGTACCATTGTAGAAACTCCATGCAAGGTCCTGTAATACATTTCTGTCACATAATATTATTTTTTTTTCTATAAAGGATGTTTGCACACTGTGGCATGCTGCACAAACATAACAAAATTATTAAAAAAAATAATTAATTTAACTTATTTTCTTTAATTTTTCCGACATATAGGATAAGATTTTCACTCATGTGTATGTAGTATTACATTTTTCAGGGGATTTCTGTATGTATTTCTACATTTTTACAACCCCTTTTGTTGGCCTATACTCCTGTACATGGAATTTGTCTGCATACACTACGGACACTGACACGGGGTCTGAACAGATGTCTATCTGCTTGCTGGATCACTCTACCTTCCTCATGTGCATGAGCTTCACCTACTTATGAGGCAATTTGCATACCACAGAAGTGCTTACTGAATCTAAAACTGTTCACATCTGTGTAATCAGCACGGTGCAATGCCTAGGTTCATAGGTCCATAGGTTGGTACTAGGCTATCAGCCCTAGGGCCTATACAAGCCTAGCCATAACAATTCCCTGGCTATTCCTTCCCACACTTCCTACATTGGAAAAAATGTGTAAGAAGCATGGTGCAATGCCTACATGAAAACAAAAATGTGTAGGTTTTATTCAATTCCAACCTCCATTTATTACATGCCCCTTACTTACAGCAAAATCTTTGGAGCACAGTAATGTAAGGCTTATTGGAATTCTCAGTTGTGTAACCTTAATGTAGGTAAAGCCAGTATTCACTGCATCATTTCACTGGATAAAACATGCCTTGTCAATATTCCTGTTCCTGTGCATTTCTCACATCAGTACTATTTGTTATTTTGCTCCTTTAGTTCATCTGAACCTTTTGCAGTAGTGTTCTGTAAGCAACGCACCCTTTGTCTGCTTGTGTGCATCACTGAAAGTATTTATTCAGCATAAACCAAATCAATCACAGCTTAGCCAATATTCAGGAGGCTCAAGACCTCCACCAAACACTTCTAGACAGGGTATGTACCCAATTAGAGTGTAATAAGCTACTTTATTTAATAGCTGTGTAAGTCTGATTATTGCATTATATTCTGATTTACTGAAACACACAGATGGCATTTCCTTTCTATAATTAAAAGTTTCTGCTTGCGGTTTTTGGATCTTTAGCCTCTCAAGGAACACGTGGCACAAATAACTAAAGGTAAAGTCACCAACAATACTATATATTTCATTATTGAAAAAAGGAAAAATAGGAATAACCTGGTGCTGTGAAGTCCAAACAGGAAACAATTGCAGAGACAGATAGAAAACAATAGAGCAGAGGAAGAAGACTATTAGATGCATTACTAAACAACTGAGCAAATATTTAAAACAAATATGAAACTAACATACATTAAGGGTGATGGATTTTATCCTCAAGCTACTTGATTATTCAGTAACAATAGACAAAAAACAGGAAAAAGAAATGAAGTGAGATATACACAAGGGAACAAAGGTATTTGTCTAAGGAGTGATTTAAAATGCAAGTATATAGAGCTTTATTATAGCAAACAGAAAGCTGTATGGAAAAGTAAGTGGCTGTGTGCTGCAGGAAAAAGCTGAGGCAATTTTAAATGTACTTCGGGGACTTGAGGAAAGCATGAAAGTACTGCAGATGATGTCTCACTGTTTTACTTTGCTGAGTCATTAGATATAGTCACTGACATCCCTGGGATATTACACCATATTAGCACCTTGTACTGTTGTCTGTCAGTAATCAGAATCTAGTGATTAGTACTCAGCAGGGATTCTATGACACTGCTATGCTAAGCTGTACTTTTAGGAGCCAAGTTAAATCTTTATATGCAGATTTCCAGCATTGTACAATGCCAAGTTATTGACACAGCAACTGGCATTAATTGATTGTTACGTTATTGGCAGGACCATCTGTATTCCATGTTGCATTATCATAAGTCAGAATCAGTGATATAGGTTGATCAGTGAACCATATACAAGCATCCTGTTTCCACTGTATTACATAACTCAATCACTGGTCTTAGTTAATTAGTTTACCATAGAGGGTTCCTCCAACCAACCGTGCTGTGCCATCAACTTTGATCTGTCATGCGACAGGACTGACATTAACAGTGCAGTGAAAGAAAACTTGTAAAATGCTCTCATTTTGTTTTCAACAAGACACAAGCCACTCAAAGCAATTGTGAGATACTAAATGAAAAGAAGCACCACAAGAAAATGCTGAAGAGCAAAGATGTTGAAACCAAACACTAATTTTAATAAAGATGAAGGTTGGCAGTCTAAGTATTTTAGTAAAGATGAAGGCTGCCAGCCTAACTAAAGTAACTTAATGCAAAGTCACAGGGTCTACTATTGTCAAGTCAGATGAGCCAATAAATGGAAGACCCTACTAGTCAAGGCTCATTGTTAAATCATGAAATGAAACATAGTAAGAGAGACTAGGGCTTGTAAACTGGAATATGACATGCCATAGAAAATGTGAAGGCATTACGTCTAAAAGGTCCGAAGGTATAGTGATGCAAAGTCTTTAACAATGCCTGTGCCACCAATAATCTGAACAAATGATGGACCATGGTCTCAACTCAAATAGGAGGAGATAGGCACATTCCCCAAAAAATCCTTGCTTCCCAGCATTATGAAAGTCAGAATTTCTTCTGAAAATATAGTAGATCAAACTAATATTAATAGGAAAATTCAAGGCTAAAAATAAATAGATCTATACCGAAGGCATTATATCAAAAGCTGTGGAGTGGTTGTAGTTAAATAGGACAGGTAGTGCTAAGAAAACCATGTGCTGAGTAGCCCTGTATTAATTAACTAGTCCTGTCTACTGGCAGTATTGTTTATACTAAATCAGGCATTGTTTTCAAAATAAACAAAACTAAAGTCATACTAATGTAGGAAGCCAATTATAATGTAAGTAATGATAAGGCACTTGATCAGCTGTCATGTGTCTCAGTAAGCGAGTGATAGATGAAACCTCTTGCCACCCATAGGTGGAGGACCAGAGTGGCATCAGAAGAAATTTGAATTCAATCAACATACACATCAGTATCAGAAAGGGATAGGGATTACTAAGTGAAAGGCCAGCTGTGGTAGAGTTTCTAGTCAAATATAAAACAGAAGCTGCTGTCACAAAAAGGATAATTAGTAGGACATCTAAAATATTTTATGATAATTACAAGAATCAATCAGAGTATAGAAAAGATTGGGAAGAGAGTCTGGGAAAAAAATTACAAGAGAACAATATGAAGACATAACTATGCCTCCCAAGTATGCAACAAAATCAATAAGGTTTAGAGTCTTTGCTTGGAAGTGTTTGCATAGTAATTGTATACCCCAAGCAGACGTCAAAGAATTTTCCCCAGGTAGATAGTTGGAGGTTTGATGGAGAAGAAAGAGGCAACTATAAACATGTTTTGGGAGTATAATGAGTTTGCAGATTTTAACAATTCCCTACAGAGTACTCTGTCAGAAATATTAGGTGAGCAAATGGCTGTAGCTAAGGAAATGATTCTTTTGAGCTGGGATACAGGATCTGAATTGTCTAGTATAGTAAGGCCTTAGTAAGTTTAATTCTGCTAGCTGCCAAAAAAAGCAATTACTAGAAAATAGAAATTAAAGTCTAAATTGACTGTATTTGCAGTACTGAATATTATAAAAGAGATAAAAGAACTGGAAGAAGAATTTTTAGAAAAGGGAAGGAGTAAATTACATAGAAATAAATAGGAATGTTTAGCAGGAGGAGTGAGGTTTAAGGGAAGGATGGATGTTGGACTGATGATAGTTACAAGGAAAGAAAGGATATATATGATGTATAGTGTATGTAAATGGAAAATGTGAATATGGTTTGTTTTCTTTTCTATTAACATATATTTGCCTAAATGATAATTACTAATGGAACTTTACAATGATTTTAAACTCTGGAACAGTCCATACATTGATATTTTTTTTTCTGGGAAACATGTATATCTTGTGAACACAGTAGGCATTGATACTGGGTATTCAGTCTTGCTTTAAAGATAGGTCTTGCTGCACAAATGCTTTATTTAGAGATAAAATTTTAAGAGGGTCTCGGTAGTTCTTGAAGAAAGAAGGATATTCTTCATGAGTAAATGACTACCTTGGTTACAATATTTGTAAACTGTGGCTTCTGGACACTGGTGTTGTAGGATCTTAGTTACCCTTTGGTTAGATTAATGAAAAATGATTAAGGGGGCCTGCTAACCCATAATGTAAGCTGTGAGTCCCCAACCCTAGGGTCTGTATTAGGTAAAGGGTAAATATGTTACACAAATGTAAATGGTTCTTCTATGAAACACTGAATTCCTGAAAGCTGATGAGGTGAAAGGAAAAAAAAATTCCTGAAACACTCAGGAGTATGAAAAATCAGCTTTGTTTTTTTGCAGGGACAAGCCCCCTGCACTTCCAAATGTTAGGGACAAGCACCCCACTACCATACTCACACACACACACACACACACACACACACACACAGACACACACACACACACACACACACACACACACACACACACATATATATATATATATACATATATATATATATATATATATATATATATATATATATATATATATATATATATATATATATATATATATATATATATATATATATCAACTCTAAGGTCACACCAACTCAATATACATATAATATAAGTATGTCATCAAACAACAAACGCTCATAAGAACAAACACTCAAAGAATGATCATTTTAGATCATTATTATTTATTATTAATTATTATTATTATTTATTAAATTTTGTTTACTGGGAAGGTCCAAATGGGCAGTACCCATTTTCAATGGCAGTGGCAACTTGGACAGAAAAGCCCCATTTGTTTACTTTGCCATTATACTTAGTTCCAGGTAAACACAGAGTAGTTACATTTCTGTTTACATTTATGCACATACAGCAGTTACAGGCAGCAGTTATATATAAAAATTGTTTTGTTATTTCAGTTAGAGGTTGTGAGCATTCTGTTTAAGGATAGTATTTGGAGAGTATTGCACAGTGAACACAAAGTTTTAACCTGGTGATGATCAAAATTAACAAAAACTAAAAATATTTTTTTACACCCCTTTGCGTTCCCCACACTACCTGCTAAGTATATATACTATCTCTGTGATCTCAGAACAGTAGGGTATGAACAAACTCCCTGATCCTGCAACAGTGTGATCCCATACTAAAGGCTATATGTGTGCATGTGTGTGTTTGCATGTGTGTGCGCATGCGTGTCATGTGTGCCACTGTATGTACATGAGATATGAATGTGTGGCTGTTTGTTCATGTATGTGTGTGTGTGTTCAGTGACAGTGTGTGTGAGTAGGGCTGTAAAATTATGTCCTTGAATGCTTATTATTAGTATACTTAAGCACATTGTGTGTGTGTGTGTGTGTGTGTGTGTGTGTGTGTGTGTGTGTGTGTGTGTGTGTGTGTGTGTGTGTATTTGGGTTTTTGTCTGGGTGGTGAAGCTGGGGGGTTCTGTACCCATGTGTGTTCTGCTATGCAGTATTGTAAGTAGGACAGGGCAATTGTGGTGGATGCACAGAGTGCAACCTGTTAAAGTGCATGACTGAATCCTGAGAAAAGTAGCTAATCCAGAGTTGAGTTCAGTTATCTGTAGTGCCAGTACATACTGTTTGTGTATTTGTAACTATAAAGAGATGATATAAGTTATTTGCTAGAGTTAAAAGAATATTTGTTGCCTTTTTACTTTTTTTGTAGCGTCTGAGAATGGTGCAACTCTGGGAATTGCTCATATGTAGCTATGTCTGTGCTGGTTGGACCTGCTCTGTAGTGCAGGTCAGTAGGATGTTCAGCTGAAGAAGTCATGGTTATTCACATTCCCACATAGAACTTGAGGAAATGTGCATAACTGAATCATTAAACAGTGCAGCGACACAATTCACCTCATCAGTACAGAGTGCGATGAAATGCTGTGCTCTTATCTATGATTTGCAGCCTTGAATCTGTTCTCTTAACCTTAAGTAGAATTTTTAATTTCTGACGCTAATTTTCAAAACTGTTTTTACAATCAAGGGCATTAAAGAATAATGCTTTAATGGGCATTAAAGTGTAGGCATTATTCACACAGTCTCAAATATTTTCTTATGTAGTTATATTTTAACAGTTCTTGAAAAAATGGTGGCATAAGAAAATTCCCACAACATGCTCAGGTAAATGAATATTTTATCTTCAGTTTGGAATGCACAAAATAAGACAGCATGGGTGACTAACAATATTAGAAGAAACAGTCCAAAACAGCAACAAAGCAGTTAATCATTGTGCATTATTTGGTACTTAATAACAACCAGAAGCATCCAAACTGAAATTTCAGGAACTGATATCAAAAGAAAATAGCACTGCAGGTGTTTATTTAATTTGTTTTCTGGGGTACTACACAGAGCCACTTGGACAATTTTCAGGCCAGCCCAGTAAGTACAAAACAACTAAGCACTTGGCATGCAAAAAAGTACATGCAAAAAAAAAAAACATCATTCAGTATTTGAACTTTGAAAGAACTCATACAATCCACGCAAAATATGAATGTTAACCAATATGCTTCATGAAACTGTGCAGTCACTTAGCACAATCACAGAGTTGAAAGTCAGTTTCAAGTTTTCAGTTTGTGACATTTCTAAACATGCATGCATGCATGATGAGTAACATAGAACACTGTCAAATACTGATGCCCGAAAATATTATTTTGAGAGGTTACATACAGCATTTGCAAAACAGTAATTTAGAAGAAAAAGAGAGACTCTAAAAAATGTGTTATAGGATATGAGAAAGATTTGAAGAAAAGAGATAACATAGCATAATTATATGCAAAGCTGTAACTAGAGTGAGGCACAGGGGATTAAGAATGCAGCTACATAAATTGTTTAATATACTGGCCTGAATGTGAATAGTCAATAACTGCTGCTAGGAGCTAGTAAAGCCCATTGCTAGTTTTCACAGTGCTGGAAGGGAAGTTTTTTTTTTTTTTTTTGCAGTACTCAACTAACTCTGGACGATGTTCTTTTGTTCCTCAACTTTACCAAATGAAAAATTACCCAGGGTGCAAATTACCACAGTTACAGCTTTGATTGGTATGTTTGTATAATGGTTGCCAGATTGTGGATTAGGTTTGGAGTACAGATGCAGATGCATTTTGCATCTCATAAAATATATATATTTTTTTTAATTCTGAAATAATTCAGTGTATGACTGAATGGTTTTAGTGGTGTAGGAAAGAGATTTCCAAATTTTGGAGTCAATGAAAGAGAAGCTATGATATGCATTACCTAATCTGGTAAATGTTAAATGGCAAATGGCCCAAAGCAGAAAAATGAATTAGGCTTATAGTCTGATAATCTGTTTATTAGCTGGCCAGCTTGGAAAAGCAAAAAAAAAAAAAAAAAAACTCCAATTTTAATAGCTTAAAAACAATGGAACCTAATAGTAAATAAGATTTTTGTTTTACAGGTAGGCATTTTCATTGGCTAGAGTAAGGCAGTTGTGTATTCCACTGGAAGATAGGCAATATACCTAGAGATATAGGTGTTGTGTATAGAGATGGTGAGATAACAGACCTACAGATGCAGGAATTACTTTTGTTTAGGGGTAAAATGTTCTTTTTTGATGCTGCAGTGATGATTCACGCAGAGTATTCTGGTTGTGATAGAAGGATACCTTTACTAGCTGCACACCAGATTGCTGGTCAGAGTGGAAAATCTTGGTTAAACAGAAGTTGGTATGAGTAAGCGCAGTCACTGCTCCCAATGCCATCATATGTTGATAGACAAGAAGTACACCATTGCTAACAATGTCATTGCAATTAAGAGGCACTATGACTGCAATACACAACAAGTGATGTGCTGAGCTCTTTGCTCGGTATGTCCTGGTTTTTATTTTGGCAAGACTGAGAGAAGATTCAGAGACAGGGTCTATGAGCATTTATATAAAATTAAAAAAACAGAAGAACATGAATGTACTCTTTAAACATGTGCACCAGAATCCTGGACATCAGTTTAAATTTGTGATTTTGGAACAAGTACTATTAAATAATAGGTAGGCCTATGGACAGTCACCCTTGAAAAGCATGAACTATATTGGCAACCTTTCCTGAAGGCAAATTTGTCGCAGGTTTAAATGAGCAGTTATCTATTGCATGCTTGCTTAAGTTAAAAAAACTGCACAGATAACATGTTTTCATCTTAACATTTAATGTTGAATTTTATAAACAACACACTGCATAAAACATAAAATATTACACTACAGTTTTTACTTATGTATTTATTTCTTATATTAATTTTAGTTTTAAAACTTAGCTTATATTTTAGTCTAATCTGAATGTCTGTTTCCAGTCTTTCATGAATGAAAGGTTACTATCAAGTGGTTGCCCCTTGTAAGGAGTCTTGTAGTCAAATGATGTAGTCACATGTTGGGGTTTCTTGAATTCTATTGGTCAAAGCAGTACTTTTAAAGAGGAAATTGTTTCATGTATTTTATCTGATGAAGTTTTTAATTTTAAGATGAAAGTGCTCATCTAGTCAAGTACTTTTGAATTAAAGGATTGAACTCTTGAAGGATACAGTGTATTTCATTTACCCTATAGTCCAGATAATTTTGCTTTAGCGTGCTACTTCTTTCCTAGATTTTTCTTTGCTTTTTGGTTTGTTTTGTTATCTATGAGACAGAATAACTTGGTATGGCAATGCACAACAAGATATGGTGGGAGAGGAAGGCAGTGGTTGCAAATTTAGTATGGACAGTGGCTTACCCCAGTGGTCATTGAGGTGAAAAGGGTTATTGTCAGACCTGAGCATGTCTACACATGTGGTAGATAACATACATTGGCCTGCAGAATTTTGTAAATGTAGGGTCTTCACAAGCAGCAAAGGTATGGGCTGACAGGTATGTAGAGAGGACAGATGGAAATGGGCTATGCTGACACGGGTTACATATGCAGACATCCATAAGTGTAGTATAGGGTTGAATGGGAGATGAAGCAGTTCTGTTGTTGTGGGCTGCCATCCTACCGATACAGATGTATACACTATACAAGCTCTTCCTGTAGGTAGAAATTGCATGCTAGCATAGTACAGGTTGGTGTCATTGATATATTACAATACTGATGATATACAAGTGGAGGGAAAGCAATTCAGTAGTTGTGGGCTGCCATCCCAAAGATTCAGTGATATGAAGACAGCCACATCAGCTACACAGTATATAACTATATCACTGCAGGTGCAGACTGCAGTCGCGCTTAGTACAGAAACATGCCAGTAACATATGTACAGTACAGTTAACATCATAGGCTATTCTTAAGACTTTGGATAGAGAGGCTGCCAGTGGCTACAATTTTATGCTTCTGCTGAGTTGCACATAGATGTGATGCACTAGACCCTTTTGATTCAGTGTATATACCTGTTGAAGCATAATTTCTTTGTAAAGCAGTGGGGCAGTTTGTTCTGATTTGACTTTAATGTACATATACATAGCAGTGTATATTCTGGGTCAGGTTGTGGATGCTAACTTTGATTCTGTTTGATTTCATGCACATTGTAGTTGTGGCTTTGCACAGTGGTTTACACATTCTTCATACCTCTATACGATGGCAAATAGGTATGTTGTGTCATTCAACCAGGAAAGAGTAACTAGATAATGCTGTTAGCTGCTACAAGAGGCAGCTGGAACATATTGCATAGTGGAGTTAATGGACTCTTATTTTGTCACCCGTTCAGCATCATGTTAACAGCTGAGACTTCTTTTTCTTCTTCTTTTGGCTTTTCCCAGTTAGGGATCACCACAGCGGATCACCTGTCCACTCATGACTGGCAGTGGAGTTTTACGGTGTTGAGTTGCCAGCCTGGCACCCAGCCTTCACCAGAAGGCACACACACGCATGCACACACTCATGCCTAGGGCCAATTTAGAGTGTCCAATCCACCTACAGCATGTCTTTGGAATGTAGGAAGAAACCGGAGCACCCGGAGGCAACCCAAGCGACCACAGTGAGGACATGCAGACTCCACACAGAAGGCACCTCAGCTGAGGATCGAAGTGGAGAACCTCTTGCTGTGAGATGGCAATGCTAACCACTGCATCACCACAGCCGCCCTGAGACTGATCATCAGAAATAGCACTGTGCTTACCATCTTACAGTGATGACATCAATGAGCCACAGTTGTGTCAGTCACTGCCTGCCAATAATCTGACTGAGCCTGTGGTTCAGGTGGTTGTCGGGTGGAAGTGTATCATCATGAGGTTCAGGACCCCTTTCAGGAGGTATCTCTCCAGGATTGCCCCCTCCCCCAGCTCACTCTTAGCTGGAGCAGATGGAGACTAATTGGGTGATGCACTCTGAGTCACTGAACATCAACCCCTGAAATTATTGTGGGTTTGCTTGTCATCTTGCCCATATCATCAGGCATACCTCTCAAGAATGTTGAGATTTTTGCCTCATATTTTTGGTCTGTTTCTCATATAATCTGTGTTTTTTTGGCACATCACTGATGATTGAAGTCACTACATAATGACATACATTTGAGTTTCACACTTGTTTCGCACTTCATATCCTTCAGAAAATGCACGCTAACACAAATTCAAGTATTCTAGCAACTTTCTAATTATAAGTAGGCTTTAGGTTACATTTTTTTGCTTTTAGAATTGTTATTGAAAGGGAATCTCACCTGTTCCATGTGTCTGCATAAAACTGCTTGCTTATTTTATGTCTCTGCATCTATCAGAAAGTGCTAACTTAAGATTGAGATCATAGCATGCTTAAGTAGTGTATATTACTGATTATAACTGTGTCTTCACCTTGATTGCTTTGATAGTACAACAGACATTAATGTTGCCATAACACCTATTTTTTTATATTTCTATTCTTCCTAGCTCTCTACCTCCTATCCTGCACCAAGAGACCTGCTTGGTCTTTAACGACCCCTTTCTTTTCTTTTTTAATCATCCCAACATCTGGCCAAAGATTACATTTTCCCAGCTACCAAAGGGATTAAGAAAGTATATTCCACCCTGGACCAACCTATTAAGCTGACTTATTTATTTATACTTTACCTAGTATTGAGAGTAATTAAGCTACCGAGTTGGGAAACCAGCAGCCATACTCCTCTCTACACCAATAGCAACTGCTAATTTCTCTCCTTGGAATCTTTTATCTGAACTACCTCTTCCAGCTAGCTTTATTACACATACCTTTGTTGTATTCTACTCTATGCCCACTAGGTGGCACCCTAATCCAACCTTGGGCTATAACTCCTACTCCTCCTTCCCAAATATCTTCTCAGAATACTTTTTCAGCTTTCATTCCTTGACTAGTTGCTAATCTCCCTGCTGTATCACACTGCTGTTACCTTTTTCTCTCCCCACCATCTAGCTATATTTTTTATTTCTTCCTTCCAATCCACTATCCTTCTCTACCTCACACCTGCCTTACCACACTCTACTTACCTGTAAATAATTAGAATGCCCCAGGAATAAGCTGCTCTCAGATTGTCTCTCTAGAATCTCCCTTTACTTGCTCTAACCCGCTCCGTTCACCCTGCGGGCTCAATCCGCTCCCCTACCCTACCCCCAATTCCCACCCACCTCCAGTGGTCCTACACGTATACTTCCAGGGCCACACACCCTTCCTTTCTATCCAATAGCTGTCTAGTACTCATTACAGAGCTACCACCTACATACTCATTACAGAGCTACCACCTACACACCCACTCCCATACTGACACTAATTCTGCTACCCCTTAGATATTGCTATACTCCACACTCTCTCCCTACCTACCTCCTAATTTCTGACTACATTCTATAATCTCCTGCACCATGCCCTTAACTCATAGACTCAGATTTATAAATCCACTTCTCTTACTTACATTACTATCTATTCTTTCTATACCCTATATCCTTACCTTTTATGAAAACCTACAGTATACCACATCTCACCAACCCCGAAAACAAACATTACTATTAAGTGAGCTAGTCTTCCAAAGCCATTCAAACATAACATCCATCTCAATCTATTGCCAAAATATCACAGGGTAGCCCATTTTACATTCCTACAATATAGGAAATTACAAAATAATTGCTCTAAACTACTGAAGCATCCTTAAAGTCCTTATAGACATCCTGTCCTTCATGGAGACATTCATCCCAACCCAGGACCAAATAGCAACACCCCTATAAACCCCCTCCAACTTCATCCATCTTCCCCTTTCACTCCCAGTATAACCCCAAATTCTCTACTCATAGCCCATCTCAGTATAAGGAGCGTAAACAATAAAGTTAGCCAACTACATGCTCTACTAGATACACACTCACTTGATATCTTATGTTTAACAGAAACCTGGCTCAAACCTGTAACAAAAGACAATGAAATACTCCCACCTGGTTATAATATCTTGAGAGTAGACCGAGCTACCAAAAAGGGTGGTGGGGTAGCAGTTCTGTACAAATCTCATTTACAGGTCACTTCTCTAGTAGTACAACCACCTCTAGATACTAATGTGAAAATTCTTATTTCCAGGCTCCAGGTCAATGCTAGTAAATCTATATACATAATATGCTCCTACCTACCCTAGGTAATAACATCATCATCCTAGAAAGTATCCTCTGCTGGCTTTCTACATCCTTCCCACAGGAAGCCATTGTACTCGGTGACTTTAATATAGACTGGAACACCTGTACCTCACATAAACCCACAACCTATATAAAGCTCTATGGCTTTTCCCAGACAATTACCACCCCTACCAGAATCCATAAACCCAGTAGCAAAGAAAGTACCTTAGACTGGATCTTAACTAATAGCCATCCTCTCTCTTATAAAATAGGTATCATTCCTGATGATATTAGTGACCTTTCACTTACCTATATATTTAGACAAAAATCCTTTATCCCAAACCAAACTACCTTTAAAATCACCCACAACAAAAAAGATTTTAATCCAGCAAACTTTCAAGCAGAACTTCAAGCCTGTGACTGGTCACCCTTAAGACACCTCCCACTTGATGAAGCAGTATCCTATTTTAACTCCAAATTCTTACAAATCCTCGATTCCATGCCCCCTCACACTGTATAAAAACTAGAAGCAAAGCAGCCCCATGGCTCACTAAAAAGACTAGACAACAAATCCTACTAAGAAATAAAATATGGTCCAAATGGAGAAACACTAAAGACCCAATTGATCGGCAATACTTTAATCAGCTAAGAAATGCCACAAAAAAATCAATACTTCTTGATAAAAAAACGATTACTTTACACTCCAGAAAAAGCACCAAAACAACCACAAACCTTCTGGTCAGGCATAAATAGACTTTTATAGCCAGGCCACTCCAAAACACCAACCCCATCAGGTCTCTCTCTTAACACTCCCAACCAGATTGCTGATGCTTTTAATACCTTTTTTACTCAAACTGTCCAATTTCTAGCAAACACCTTACCACCTGTTAGTTCTACCCTCTCATCTTCCCTAGCAACCATACCATCTACCTTTCATTTAAAACATATACCTACATCCCTCACCAATACTCTACTTCATAGACTTAATCCATGTACTCCCTCAGCTGATCTCCTACCAGCTGAATACCTTCAAACTGCTGCAAATGTTCTTGCCTATCCTATTTCTATCCTAATTAATAGAACCATCACCTTCTCTCTGGAAAATCTTTCACATAATCCCACTTCACAAGGGTGGTAACTGAACTGAACTCTCTAACGTTCGGCCTATAGCCCTACTTCCACTAGCCAAAATCATTGAAAAATGCATCCATCAACAACTTCTTGACCACCTTCTCCAAAATAACCTTCTAGCTAACTGTCAGCATGGTTTTAGACCTTTTCACGGTACCACCACTGCTCTACTATCCTTTACTGACTGCATTAATAAACATCGTAATAATAACATGCTCTCCTCTGCACTCTTCATTGACCTATCTAAAGCTTTTGATATGGTTAACCATCAAATACTTCTTAACATACTCAAATCATTCTCACTTGACACACAGGCATTACAATGGTTCAAGTCCTACTTACATAATAGACAGCAGGCTGTCCTTTGGGATAATAACCTATCCAAACATCTCCCTATCACCCTTGGTGTCCCTCAAGGCTCTATCCTGGGACCTCTACTCTTCTCCATATTCATTAATGACCTTTGTATAAATTTACCTCTAGCTACCTGCATACACTATGCAGATGGCTCCACATTGATTTGTAAAGCCTCCTCTTCATCTGAACTACAATCCATCACCCAAACAGTATTTACCATAGTTGAAAACTGGTTCCAACAACGTTGCCTCCTCCTAAATGCCAAAAAAACAAAACTATTGCTATTTACTCTAACTCTTAAATCCTCCCCAATAGATTTCCCTATTACATCCAACAATGATACGATCATAGCTCCTGACCCGACTACCAAACTCTTAGGTGTAATAATTGATCACAACCTTAACTTTGACTCACATATTAACACTACTATTAAAACAGTAAACAGAAAACTTGGATCCTTGTATAGAATAAAACCTTTTCTCACCCCTGAAGCCAAAACAACCATTGCCCATACCCATCTGATCTCTACCCTCCTCTATGCCTCCCCCATTTATACTAATCTTTCCAAAAGCAACCTAAATAAGCTGACTACTTCTTATAACAATATTGCCAGATTTTTTACTGGCTCCCCATTTAGAACTCACCACTGTCTAACTCTCAAACATCTAGGATGGCTGGAACTGCAAAACCAGCTAGAATTCCAACTCACCATTACCCATATGATTCTGAACCAGCCTATTAATGCTCTTATCCTCAGTAGCCTCATCTCCCCCTACATAAATCTTACTACCCTTCACTCAGCAAATAAACTACTGGTTACCATCCAGAAATCCCACAACAAAGCAGGTGATTCTCTTTTCTCAAATTCTGTGGGGAAGATTTGGAACAAGTTTCCCATTAAACTTGCATCTCTGTCATCATTACCACTCTTCAAAAAGCAACTAAAAATCCTCCTAAAAACACAATGGCTATGCCCATGTACTAACCTTGACTAACACTCCCTAGTACAACATTATTGTATACCTCTCTCCCAAAACCCACAATGTGGGATTAGTAATTTATTCCCTTTCTCCCATTTGAGTATCCTACTCCCAGGGAACTATCACTGAGTATGTTCATTGCAACATTCATTCTGCTGTGTGCATATGTCTTCCACCTTGTATATAGACCAACTATCTTTTTACTATGAGTGCAATATTTAAGTGTATATATCTAAACTTTCTTGTTTTTTAGAGTTATATTTTTTAAAGACAACCTGTATACTTCATTTCAATCTGTACTTTTCTACCTAACATATTTTATGGTGAATGTCAGACCCTTTACCATGTAAATAGTACTGTATGGCTGTGTTAAACACCATAGTCACTTTCTGTATAATTAAATTATTTGATGAAAATCTTCATGAATAATGTATTGAGATATTTTTTGACTTTTTGCTGTCCTGTTTTATTAGTTTAATGTGGAGCTTATCTCCCCGGGCCTCTACTGAACATGCACATGTATCTAGTTGGACTAGCCTGGTCAACAAATGTAAAATAAAATAAAATAAATAAAAAAATAAGAGTAATACTTAAAAATCTGTCTCTACTTTTTGGCCTTTGTCCCTCCATTATTTTAGACTTTATTCAGATTTCTTAAACTAGGAGATTGAGAGGTATGCATCAGGCCACCAGAGTGTGCAGGCCACTTGTCACATGAATGTAAGACATTCGGCTAATGGGTAGCTGTAACATACCTCTTGGCTGATTAGCAGCTGCTTTATTGTTTGTACTCTACCCTATACCAAATCTGTGCTTGTCTGTGTGTATCTCATGTCTCCCCCTCTTAGCATGTGCATATCTGTAGTTGATTGTCTGTCTTGTTATGTGTATATGTGATTCCCACAGCCTGTCCTCCCCTACATTCCTCCCTTGAAGCTTTCCACCCTTTCTCTTTTATTTACTCTGTATATGTATATAAAATGCAAGACCTTTTAGCATATGCAAAAAAAATGAAAAATAAAAAAAAAAAATAATAAAATAAAATCCCTGCTTCCCCAACCTTCCGGCTCCTTATGGATTCCTTCCATGTGCTTCTCTTTTTGCTGTCTGTCTTTTCCTGGTTTTCTCTAGTCCTCTTTCCACCCATTTCATGGAATCAGTAAGGTGTCCACGTAGCAGGGCACCAGAAGAGTGGTCTTTATCATCTGCTATTTGTTGTTTCTCTGCCATGTGTGGCAGCAGCTTGCCACAGCAGGAGTCTGCACACACTGTTTGTATGTCTCATAGTATTCTTACAAAGCTAACCCAAGGGAGCACAGGAGTGCTACCTTTCCCCTTCAGTGTATGTTACTGGCTTTTGCTTTGCTTATGCCTCTACCATCTTGAGTTTTATATGTCCCCGAAGTGTAGTACAGAGCCTATGTATGCAAAATGTCAGTCCATATTGTTGAAGTTTCCAGTAGTTAATTCAGATAAGTTGGTAAGACAAGAACATTTATCCATCTACCTACTATACTGAATAAACTACTGGAAATATCAACATGCATGTATTCCTCCCACAAGGAGGGTAACAGAGAGAGATAGACAGCCTCCTAGATCTGCTAGCTAAAGTGATTTTATTTGGACTAATTCTTTGCACTCTGTTTTTTGTTTGTCTTGTCACCCTCAGGGTCACAGGTGGGATACCAGACTTCACTTGAGTCCTCAGAATTACCTCTGTATTTTGTAAAACAGTATAAAGTCTCCTTGCAGTACAAGCTATCTCACATCCTGAACCTATCTCAAGGAATCCTGGCCTATGGTTATTAACTTCAATGTGCCAGAATTTATGCTTTCCTATCAATTGGGTCAAAAGATTAAAAAGAAATATCAAGAGAACAGTATGGAAAATGTAAAGATCTTTGTGTTACTTGTAACCATGTAATGGTAATTCAGATGGACTTACTATTAATTTAGGATTTACCATTTCACGTCAATGTAGCAAGCATCTTAAGCTGAATGTCTCTTGTTACATAGTTAATTTTTTCCTGATGTCATATTAAGTAAACATAGATTTCCAAAATGTCTATTATGACAACCTCAATGGACATGGTTATTTACAACTGTACTGATTATTTTTCTGCAGTATTTGCTTTTAAATATAATATTTAGTTTTTGATTTATTTTTGTTTATATTTTTTCTTTTTCATTTAGTATGTTAGACAAAATTGCAAGCAAACATAGAGTTATATTTAGAAACAGAAAGCAGAAATGGCAGGGGGAAGTACAATAATAATCTTTATTCAGTATATTTGTTTCAGTTTTAAGCAAAAATAGAACTTGTCCTATTTAAAATAATTTAATTAATTCAGCCCTTATTTATCTTCACCAGTTCATTTAACCAAAAACGAATGCCTTAGTTATAGAGATATAAATGGAATTCATCTATATTTATACTACTGAGATTAAACATCCAATGATACTAGTACCTTAAAGCTGTGGTTCTATTACCATACCAGGTAGTTGGATTTATTTCTTTCCAGTACTGACAATGCAGTGCATTAGAAGAGGGGTACTGCACTGATAAGTGTGCCATCCTCTAGATGAAATGTAAAAATGAGGTCCCATCTGCTTGAAGTGATGACAGCTCAGGTGGATATAAAATATCCCATGGCAGTTATGTAAAAATATTAGAGATTAAGCGGCGCCATGGTCAATATTGTCCCAGTTAGTATGAATATCATCTTGTCTCTCGACTGTTGATTTTCTGGGACTAACTCACTTAACAAAGCATGCATAAATAAATAAATAAATACATAAACATATTGCTCACATAAACATATTGCTCAGTATATTATTAACCACAAATTTTGGTACCAGTGTAGTACAATGATTTTGCACAATCCAATGATATTGTTGCTAAATGCTAAATGACATACATAAACATGGATAATGGATCCTGTTTATTGTTATTTATTTCACATCACATTTTTAAATAAACACAATTTAATTAATTTAGTTCATATCTATACCTACTAGCAGATGACATTATTGGTTTTGTATGAAAACATAATTTCTAAGAAAAATGTACATAACTATTTTGTGAATACTATTATTTGTTTATTTATTTATTATTTATTTATTTTTTTTTTTAAAAGTCAAATTTAATACTTTCATTCAAGCAGATTAATTTGATAATGATATATAAATATAATCATAATCAGATGGTGCAGTGGTGCAGCAGTAGCCTTATTGTCTCACAGCAAGAGATTCTCTGGTTCAATTCTTAGTTGGAGTGCCTTCTGTGTGGAGTTTCATGTCCTCCCTGTGTTTGTGTGGGTTTTCTCTGGGAACTCTGGTTTCCTCCCACGTTACAAAGACATGCGTCTGAAGTGTTTTTCCCCAGGCCTCCACTGAAAAATGGCTTCTTTCCAAGTCACAATGCACTAACTGAATGGAAAACAAACAAAATAAAAAACAAAATAAAAAACAGAAAAGACCAATGGATCAGGCTCACAGCAACATTTTTTAAAATATTGCTGTGAGCCTGATCCATTGCTCTTTTCTTTCCAAGTCAGACATTCCCGGTAAACAAATATTAAATAAATAAATAAATGAATCATTCTGATTTAAAAAATAAATGGGGGTTCAGAGATGTGATGTGCCCTGCATAGGGCTAGTGTTTAGGACAAACCTGTGAATGTATCAACATGCAGATCAAGGACAATGTCTTAAAGCCGCAGAATGGCCAGTGTGTTACAGCGGGCCTTGTGTGCTGCCGGTGTACTGAACATATGCAGATGATTAGCAAATCATGAATAAATGCTGGTGTATGATTCAGAGTACACATGGTACATACTGTACCTCACTTCACACTTACAAAGAGGAATTGCTGTTAAAGAGGAGTGGTCTGAGGATTAAGCCATGTGGGACTCCTGTGGTAACTAGTTGAAATGGAAAATAATCTTGGTGCCATTTGACTACTTATTTTAGACAGATAGCTAAAGAATCATGTGAGGGAGATTTGAGAAATTCCGAATGAAACAAGTACAGAGAGTAAATCTTGATTTGATATTGTGTTGAATGCTTTAGATAAGTCTAAAAATATTGTTGACACAAGTTTGGCATTATTTCTAAGTTGACTTATAGTGTTAGTAAAATGCGATAGGGCAGTGGTTATACTGTGTGGGAGTCTGAAACTATGCTGTGTTTTGGAAAGTAGGTTATTGGAGCTGATATTGTATGAGGTATATGGATACACTTTTCAAGCATTTTTGAAAGAGGGGAGAGGATAGCTATGGGTCTATAATTGTTAAAGTTAGTTGATGTACCTCCTTTGTGTAATGTAATAATACAGAATGTTTCCAGATGGCAGAATCATATTGTTTAGATGTAAACCTGTTTAGTAGTATATATATGGGGAAAGTAATGGTATCAGCAGCTATTTTTAGATATTCTGATGGGAGTTTGTCAGCAGCCAGGGTGGTGGGTTTCACTTTTAGTAGAAGTTTTGTTTTTTAAATAGAAGTAGGCATTGGAATGAGGTTGAAGTGATGGGAGAGATTTAGATTTGTTGACAAGCGAGAAATAGAAATGGCAGGGTCAGTGTTAACTAAGGACAGTATGGTTTGCATAAAGTAGTGGGTCTATATTAGAACACCAAGCATTCAAAATGTTGAGTATTCTAATATCAAACCCTATGAATCGAAAATTTAAAACATCGAACATTCAGAACAGCACTTTTTTTTTCCTAGGGAAAAAATTTACTGTTCCAAAACACATACACACAACACAAGCACACCAAACAAACAGCAATCCACACACATACACCTAAACTTTTACACCTAACCCTACACTAAACTATACATACACCACTAACTATCCACTTACCTTAACCCAAACCCTAACCCTAAGGTCCGTCATTATCGCACAGTCACCTCACCCATGCCCTAACCCTAACGCCCCTACCCCGCCCTAACCCTCACGTCCACACAATCGCACACTTACCTGACCTGCGCCCTAACTCAGCTAACCCATCCTAACCCTCATGTCCACACAATCGCACACTTACTTGAACCTGACCCGTAACTTTCCACCACAGTGCTGAAAATACTGAAGCAACAGAAATGGACAACCGAATTCTTTCCCTAGAAAAAAAATTGGTTTTCTGTTTCTTCGATATTTTCAGCATTCGCTGGAAATGGGTCGATATTAGAACACTCGAAATTTTGAACGTTCAGTGTTCTAATATAGACCCTAAAGTAGTTGTTGAACTGGGAGGAGAATGATTCAGTGTAGTTACTGATTGTTAGTGAAAAAGTTGTAGTTTGGTTGGGGTGCAATGACCTATTTATGGATGACCAGAAAAGTGTAGTAATTTAGGAGATTTTCAGTAGTATTGATATGTTACATGGTGGAATATATAAAGCTGAGATATAGATTGTTTCCCTATTAATTTTTAGTGTTGCTAAAAGTATTTATTTAAGCACATTTCCTGCAAATATATGATATAATTTATGCTACCAAACAAGAAACTGTTTACATGAAAGCTTAATAATGGCTAAATATAATTACATTTTCTTTGAGTCTAATGATGGTTGTCGGATATTTAATCTGTTTAGACAGATGTACTAAATATTGCCTGTAAAATATATTGAACCCATCTCTTTTCAGATGAGCTTGATAATACGAGCAAAAGTGTTAACTTATTTGTGGCATAAAGCCAACAAATATATTATAGGACATTGGAATACTATAGTGTAATTCTGACTAATGTGCATTCCCTGCCCTAAACTGCCATGTTGTATTAGTCTAAAATAGAAAACAGATTTTCCAAGACTAAAAGTGCATTTACTTTTGAAAGGCCAGGTTTGTTATATCAAATGTACCACAAATAAAGCAAACCCCAATATTAGAAAAGTTTTCTATATAGTTTCCTGACTGAAGATATATTAAGGCAGGTAGTTGTCTTCAATACTTGTAGGTCATATACATACAGTCAATCTTTTGAAAATTGTAGCCTTATAGATTAGTATGATCCAGGTCTCTGGTATAGCGGCAAATAGTAATCTTGCAGTATTTTGGTTAATGCATGACTGAGACTGGAGAAAATGCACCATGTCACCCCCCCCCTCCACCATTGTGATCTTCCTTCATTGTTAATTGCTTTCCCTAAATGGCTGCATTTGGATCCTTGAGTTAGATCTCTCTACACAACAGAAAGACATCAGCCTCCTCCCTTCAATTAGTTGCTTTTTTATTATTTTTGAACAGAATATGGTCATTTTCAATCACATAAACATTAATGTCTACTCTACTTAACTTTTGAACTACATTGTAGTGAAAGGGCACGGCATCTGAAGCTCTGATATGGGCTTGAGCTCAGTTTGATCAATACAGTAGGGTTTTTGATCACTTCAGAGCAAAATAGGATATTTGTTGTTTCTGTATATAAAGAACCATGTGTCCAGAACAACACTTCCTTCTCAAAAGCTAATCTACTCCGCAGTGAAACTTATTACTAGCTCTATTTGCACGGCAACTTACACTCATCAGAAGCATGCTTCCTTAGTTTTATTTATCACAAACTAAATTGACATTTAAGGCTGTGTAAATAAGCTAGTACTGACCACACTAATTAGAAACCAAATGTCATTTGAAGTTACTGTGGATATTTTCTGCATGTGATTTTAATACTAATTATGTAGTTATAAGTTTTAATTTGTATTTATAATGTTGCACATATATCATGTAAATGGTTATGTACAGCAATATATTATTGTAATGTTTTAGGATATGTTAAAGTTTTTAAATGTTAATAAGTTATACAATTCATTGGTGTTGTGGAACAGATTTTAATGAAAACCACCATTTTATAAGTTAAATTTGGTGTCCCTTTAAGGAATGAAATAATTGATGGAATGAACAAAGTGAATTGATATCAATTAATCAATTTAGAAGATTCAAAATGGTATAAAAATGTGGTGGAAATATTGTTGATTGTATTCTGATGAAGTTCATAGGAACGAACGAAACCTAGGTAAATAAAGGACTTTTCAGTGTGGTACGTTGTGGTGGTGTTCCAGCAAGTTGTAGCAGTTTTGCCTAGCAGTGAAGGTTTGTCCTGTAACAGCTGTTATTATCTCCTCATTGGCGTTGCTTCCATCTCGCTGTCCAAAAGAGAAACATCTAATATTAACACTACCTACCTGCTATAAAAATAGCTTGTGCTCTAGCATTTATGCATTTTTATCTTTTGATCATTCTTCGACTTGGTTTGGTGTGATTTAATATAACAATGTAGAATAGTTCTTTCTCTTTACTTATTTATGCATGCATATATGTATGTATGTATGTATGTATGTATTTATTTATTCATTTGTTTGCTTTGTTTTGTTTTCATGAAACAAATGAGTTCAGAGTCTGGTCAATGAATGAATTGTAGTTTAGAAAAGATTTATTTCATCAGATTTGCTTCACCAAGCTGGGCAGTAGCTAAGTAGAAACCAGTAAGGAAATATAACCTATTGTGAGATGCATTGACTTCAGAACAGATTGTGTTTAGTGCAAAAATATGGCAGGTCTCTCCCCCCATAGATGGTTGCCTCAAACTTTGAAGTTTTACAGAATAAGGATTCTACTTCAGAATGTTTCTGGTTCCTCGAAAGGAGGGGTATTGGAGGCTTATTCTGGATCTCTCCTTGGTCAACACCTTTCTTTAGGTTCCTTTCAGATGTTTTGTCTTCAAAGCCTGTTTCCTTTGTTTCTGATGTCCTTGGACCTGAAGAATGCTTACTGTCATATTCCTATTAACCCTCTTTCAGGACTTTTTCTATTTCTCTGTTTCTTCCTCTCATTTTGACATGTTATTTGTTTGTATCCTATGTTAATATTTTGATATGTTTCCTGTGTTTAAAACATATGTATTTACTGTCTCTGTTTTGTTTTGTTATGTGGGGCTTTTCTCCCCGGGCCTCCACTGAAAATGGACATGTATCCAGTCTGACTATCCCGGTCAACAAATGTAAAATAAATAAATAAAATAAAATAAATTTACTCCACATTTTATCAAAATAGATTTAGTGATTCAAGTCATATTGAACTTGTTTCCAAAATCCACAGTGGACATGTTCAAGATTCACTACACCTAAGCTGCTATGGTGGTATGCAGGGATAAAGTCTTAACTATGGCCCAACCAATCTGGGTTCAATTAGCAGAACAGGTGACTGATGGAGCAGCAGGGCAGGAGGCAGGGGGGCATGCTCACAATGCAGGGAGGGCACTTGCTGATATATGTTGACAAATATAATTTCCTAATTTTCTCACATATTATATTATTTCATTATTACCCATAAGATTTCATGTCCAGTTGTATTAAATGCATTATTAAGGTCTCCTATCATGATTTTTGCTTCTTCTTTTCTGTTCATAATATCATTCACAGTTTCTCTAACTATCATTAATAATTTTTGACAACTCTTCCCATTTATACTATACATGCTATCTTCCATATTTCCCATTTTAGTTTCAAATACCTTTTATATTATTTTCATAAAGATCATATAATCATTATTATTCAATACTATTGGTCTCTATTTTTAATTCTTGTCTATCTTCCTTCTTCCATATCAATTTAAGTATTCTACTACCTACTTTTTTATACATAAAACCTTAATTTAACCATTCATTCAATATATTTAAAAATATTTTTTGCCAGTCCCATAATTTTTTTTACATTTCATACCTTATTCCATCTGGGCTTACAGCCAAGTCTGTATTTACTTGTCCTAATACTTATCTAGTTCATTTAAAGGAATCTCCTTTTCTAACTCATTATTCTTTTTTTCCTGTTAATTTTTTTTACTTGCCATATTTTCACTACCTTTTTTCTTTAAACATTACTTGTAGATCGTGTACTAGACTATTCATAATCTTTTCCTGAGCTTTTCCTATTTCTCCATTTACATTTTTTATTTCTCTCACTTTTCCTTGTAAAATATATATTTACTTATATAGCAATTACTGTATTTTTTTCTTTCGTATAATTCTTTTTCTTTGTCAAAGTACTTTCTATCATTATGTTCTAAATCTTCCAATGCATTGTTATATGGTCTTTTACATTTTTTCTTTCTCTGCTTTTCTTACATCATATTGCCACTGTAAAAAGCATTTTTTTTTATTTTTCCTTAAATATCACCCACTGTTCTGAACAATTTTTGTAAAATGTTCTCATAGTAATATGATGGTTCCATAACTGTTATTACTAATATATTTAATTCTTCATTCCATGCTTTCTCATTTATCCTTTTTATTCCTTTGCCTTTGTTTATATGTTCAACTGCCATGAACCAAAACCAAGAAAAAACAAAGGCACGGAACCTCTACGAGCTGGAAACAATCTATTTTAGCACCTTCGTCAGTTGTAAATTGTGACTTCTTCAGAATCTACCTCCCCTTCTCCTATAACTAAACCTTCTGATGCTATAAAAGAATCTATTTCAATTCTATACATAACCCTTTTGTAATTCCATGAATTTTTTTTCCAAAGTTTTAACTTAATACATCTTTTAACTTCTAACATTTTTCTTATAGCATTTCCTATATTTTTGTGTTTGCCTCTTAAAGCACAATTAAAGTCTCCTGTTATTATTATATTTATATTTATCAGTACATACTCTAAAATTGTGTCTATATCACTTGATTGAAAAACCTAATTGTTGAATAACTATTCTTCAGACCCAAATTGTCGAAATCTATCTTCATCGAATGGCTGTTTCAGCAAACTTTTTCACAGGGAAAAGCAAGGGTTGGCCATCATCAGGAATTTGCCCTTTCCCCCCTGTAGTGCGATCTTAGAGTTGGTATAAATATATATATATATATATATATATATATATATATATATATATATATATAGTTAGAGGAGTGAGGGGGTGCAGCTCCCCACATTGGGGGATATGGTGAACAAAGGTCTCCACTTGGGTGGGTTTTACATTTTTAGAGTTTAGTGATGGGTGCTAGGTTGGACAGCCATTTCTTTTCCCTGTGAAAAAGTTTGATGAAATGGTAATTCAATAAAGAAAGGTTTCAACAACTGGGTTTGACGAAAAGTTATTCGACAAATAGGTTTTTCACTGAAATGATATAGACCCATCTAAAATCTGATTAAACAAGCTTTCCTTTATTTACAGTAAGTATAAGCATACAATGTTATAATTCTGTAGACTTGTTCTTTCCATTTTAAATCTACAGTGGTTAATCTTCCCATTTTTGCTAAAGTTACATTTAATATCTTTACTATATTTCTGCAGAATATGACTATTCCAGAACATCTCTCATTTCCTAAATTCAAGATTATCTTTCTTCACCAAAGTTTCTCAGTTTGTAAACTTTCTTCAGTGCAGTACTCCAAAATTCCTATTCTTTTTACTATATTCTTAATTATTTAATTGTTTATTTATTTATTTCTTTAACCTTCGTTGACCGGAAAAGTCCAACTAGGACGGAGGTAATTTTCAGCAGAGACCCAAGGAGAAATGCTCCAGATGCATGCCTCAATACTATTCACATTTACAGAAGCACTGTAAATTTTTTATTTTCCCTTTATCTTAGATTCATAGTTTCATAAATTCATAGCTAATTACTATGCTAGCTTTCTTAATAGGCCATTGTAAGATTAACCAATTTTCTTCCCAAATATGAGAATCACGCACTGTACCTTGTGTCTGTGAGTCAAACACCTTAACTATTATGCTAAACCCCAGTATTTAGCTGCATGTATTCTTTTACATCCATTTTCGCTCTGTTTTCTTTCTTATCCCTTTACATTTAATTTTTTTGTATTTTACCCTTTTACTGCCTCCCAATGTATGTCTTCTTCTTAACTTATTTAGTTTCAAAACCTTCTTTTATGTCCTCTTTATAATTTTTTTCTCATCCAGTTTTTCTTCTATTTCTATTTCTTCTAAACTTTATTCTCTTTATTCACGTTCTTCTCTTTCTTTTTCTTTTTTCCTTGCTTTTATTTTCATTTTTGAAATCCATCCCTAAATGTCCAATTTTGTTACATTTAGAACATTTCACTTCACATTTTTTGCATCATGTTCCATGTACCCACAAATATAACATTTTATTTTGTCTCAGTTATTTATCAAATGTTCTTCTTTTCCACAAAAGAAAAATCATATTTTATCTTGTCCACAGTACTTTATAACATCCCTATTCCCCTTCATATTTATCATGCTTGGTGTATTTATATTTTTTTCTCTTTCTATTTTTAATACAATATTACAATCCTAGCACCAGTCCATAAACCCCTTTTGTCATAAACTTTTGCAGTGTCTGGTACTTCTTTACATAAAGTTTTAAAATGTCCTTTCAAAATTTCTCTTGCTACCTCTGTTTGAAATTGTACGTAAATCTTTTTTGTTTTCCTGTTGAATGCTTTTATCAGGGGCTGCTTTAGGCCTGTCTTTTTTCATATTCTCCAAGAACATTTTCCATTGAAAGAATAGTTTCAAATATAATGTCACAAAATGTCTCTTTAATAGTAAGAATAAATGCTCCTACCTCATATGCTTTTTACAACCAAAGGAGCTATTAAACTGTCCCTCACTTTATACCTGCCCATTTCTTTGTCTTTTTAACTTTGAATCCTTACCATGCAGTTCATTTTTTTCATTTTCTTCTGCCTTCTTTTCTGCTACTCCACCTTTGCCTTCTTTTACTTTTTCTACATATGTTTTCTTTTCCATCTCACCACTATTCTTCAGAATTGTCTCTGTATCCTCCTTTTGTATTTTCTTCATAATGTTCCCCCGGGAAACATCTCCTTCATTTTCTGGCTCACTGTCCACCATCATTTTTTTTTAAGTAAATCATTCTCAACCCTCCCAACTGGATGGTTGTAATTATACACCCATCACTTGTTAAGTCTTCTCCATCAAACAGGTTTCTTTTAAATATTTCCTCAGATCCTGCACATATTCTTTGGTCTTGATATTTGCTTTCTCTTAGATTTCTTTCACTACTCCATCATCTCCTTTTCTCTCCATATGCCCCTGTTTTTGCTGGCTGCCTCCAATCCTGGGATGGAAATAGGAAGTGCTCCTCCAAAATGGTTCCCACTTGCAACAATGATGAGTAAGGGAAGTTCCCTGATGACCCAGTCAAATATCCGATAGTAATATAAATACTACCTCAGTTGTCCCCTGAAAAGAAGCTACTAGCCAAGAGGGACTAACAAAGAATAAATAAAGTACATTAGTTTCTATGGGGCAGATCAGAATTTGTACAAGCTTTTCATATACAAAGGGGAATTTAATGAAGCCTACATTTTTTTTCTGTGTAGGCCCTGTGTCATTCTGCTAACAATGGTGCAAACATTTTTAAATTCAGTAACACAAACTAAGCCAAAAGCTGTAAAAACAATGCACTGAAAAAATATAATAAATATAAATTAATTCTGATGATGCCTGTAATACAATAGGGTGAAAGTGCTAAGTCATGTGTATTTGATATTAAAGTTAAATACTCCGTGATTGCCCCTGGTTGTGGTTTTTTATAATTTTTTTTCAATTTTTAAATTCAGTAAGCACTGCTGAGTGGCATGCACAAGCGCACCAACAAAGAAACGTCCATGGCATGCAAATCACCTCATAAACAGGTGAATCTCATGCAATTGAGGCAGGTAGAGTGATCCAGCAAGCAGAAAGGCAGCTCTACAGACTCTGTGTTAGTGTCCATAGTGTACACAGAAAAAGTCCATGTACAGGAATATAGACAGACAAAAAGAGGTGTAAAAATGTAGATAGATGGACAGAGATGGCATAGTATGTACAGATATGAATGAAACTATCCTCTGTGTGTCTGACAAATTAAAGGAAATAAGTTAAATTAAATTTATTTTTTTTTAATAATCTGGGCATGTTTGCATGGCATTCCACAGTGTGCAAGCAAGCATTATAAAAAAATAAAAAAAAATTGAAAAGAACAAAATTAATATGATGTGACAGCAATGTATTACAGGACCCTACGTGGAGTATCTGCAATGTTGCATTGGTACTGTTGCTAATGTGGTAGAGCTTTGAAGCATGTAGTTTCTAGACTGTGAGTAAAGATCCCTATGCAAATGAGGTGGAGTTACTGAATAGCACAATTGGGTAATTGTGTCTGCATATCCCCTTTCATGTAGGCAGAAAACCATGTTTTGTTTACAGAGGAGGTAGCTAACAAAAGGAGAGGGTGTGTCCAATGACTTCTAAGCTTATTTCAGCCTGTTTGCCTGGCCCGCCACAGTGCTGAGCATATCCTTGCAAAGGGCTGTGTGCACTAACTTCTAAGCTGTGTTTAGCTAAGGGGAGAAAGTTTCCACGTGTTTGCTCGGTGCACTGCTATGCTGAATGTGAAAGTCTGTGTGGGTGTGTACACTGACTGCTAAGCTTTGTTTACCTACGGGGCGCGTGTTTGCGTGGTGCCCCACAATGTTGATTGTGTCTAAAACCCAGTGACATATTAATTAGTTTTGACCTCAGTTTAACTTAAACTAGGGCAATTAAATGATGTTAATGATATACTAGACAGGCAGAATGCATCATAGGTAGCCAATCACCTACAGCAGAGCACTATAATATATGCATACTCTCAACAATCTAATTTTTCCCTCATAGTCTGCACCATTGGAGTGCAGACTTGGAAATGTTAACTGAGGGAATGGTAGGGGCTGCTGCAGGCCTGCTACATATGTATGTTCTAGATTCTGAAGTCAGTGCTGCTGCTGCTGCTGCTGACCATAGGCCTAAACTGAGAAGGAGAAGTGTATTCAAGCCCAGGCTAACCTTTCAGGGGCTATATGAGCTGGAGATTGAAGAGCACTGCAGGGTGGACAGGGACATACTACAAGAACTCACTGAGCTCTGCCACCCTCAACTCAGACCCAGAGCCAACAGACGGGAGCCCATCCCACTGGAAACAAAGGTATGAGTAGCCCTTATGCTACTAGCTGCAGGCACTTTCCAAAGACCAACTGGGGACATGATGGGGGGGGGTCTCACAGGCATCTGCTTCCAGGGTACTCCACCAGTTCTTGGATGCCATTCTACCAGATGCCAGTGACCACATATCTTTTAACCTCACCCTTAAGGTGAGGGCCAGCAATATGCAGTACTTCTATTGTGTAGCATACTACCCTGAGGTAGTGGGTGCCATAGACTGCACTCATGTACACATCAAGTCACCACCCGGTGAGGAGGGTAAAATCTATGTCAACCGCAAGGGGTACCATTTCATCAGCTGCCAGGATATGTACAATGCCCAGGACATTATTATGAATGTATGTGCTGGCAGCCCTGGTAGTTATGATGACTCCCATATCTGGCATGCATCACAGCACACGGCCATTTACTGGGGGATGCTAGCTACGTACTGCAACCGTGGATGATGACACCCATCAGAAATGTGCATACACCCACTGAAGAATGCCATAATGAGGCACACCCACAAACTAGGAACATCATAGAGCATGTGTTTGTGCTTCTGAAGTCACAGTTTCAGTACCTTAATATTTCTAGTGGAGACCTGCAGTGCTCTCCAGCCATATGTGCCTATATGTTCATAGTATGTGCCATGCTACACAATATGATCCTGTGGAAACATCTGCAGCAGGATCAGCAAAGGGAAAAGATGCACAGCCCCCCACCAGTGCCTATGTCACCACAGCTGTACTTACAGGAGGACTCAGAATAGGAACCCCCTGACGATGCCCCTGTAGGCAGACGTAGCCATGCCCAGTACACCCTGGTTTTGGCTAAGAGAATGCATAGCACATTCGCTGACAACCTAGGGCCCTAGAGACTGACAACTTACTCCTACTCACAAACATATAGTCAAATTGTTGATGCCAGACAACCCACAAAACCTGTACCTATCTATGTATTGTCTGTGTACTGCTTTCATCACACAGAGTCAGCCCTGAACTACAGTCCTGTTAACTGCTGCATTTGCAAGGTAAGTCTCTAACCTACACACTACTTGCAAGGATTACTATAATATGGTATTATGTGTATGGATCTGCTGCATTTACGCAAGGAAATATAGTGGGCTATGTGGAAAGAATACTATCCACATGGGACTACAAGTACCCAGTCCAATAGTATGGGTTCTCTAATAATCACTTGGGCTTATGGTTGGAATATGCACTAGGGAGTTGTTAAACAGTGGGGTCACATCATATTTGGACTACTGCCTATCCCAGCCAATCATATTCTGTTGTTCCCCCACACCGAACACAGCAGTGTTTGCCATATAACTGCTTGAACAGTAAGTCAGCAATGATATATCAGCAGACCAGGCAATCTCAGGGTTGTAACACAGAACTTGATCACACTCTGGCAGCCTGTGTTGCTCAGTGAACTAGGGAAGTTAGCACTAGTGATAGTGTTGATGCTTCTAATCTGGAAGTAGGCACGTCCTTTGCATGTGAGGTATTATTATGTTGGTGTTTTCACAGACTGTCAGTCTGTGTGTGATGTAACATTATGAACCTCAAACACATATTAAGTACAGCAGACAGCTGAGGAATGATGTGGACATTTAGAGTGAAGTGCAGTACTGCAGAAACAGGGACAGATGTCAATGTCTGTAACATACCTCTCTACCTCTCAGTGCAAGAAATCTGTTCAAAGCCTGACAAAATAGGGGAATAAAGGCCCTCAAATAGGGGCATATGTTAAATATTGCGCTCGTAAATGTAAACAGTTACTAAAATAACTGAGAGTATGTTTTAACAGATGATTTTCTGAAGGATTTGAAGTCAGACACTCAAACATATGTCACTATTTAGTGACTTTAAGTCCTAGGTTCATCCAAGTGATTTGCCAGAAAACCACAAATTTGATGAGAAACAGACCATGAACCAAAACTCTTGACATTCTGCGAAACTCTGGACAGTTGAGAGGTATCTGTAACACACAAAATCTCTGACTGGAGTACAGGTAAGTGTGGACTGGCTTCACTGTATAAGTACTGACAGTCACACTAGGCATGACCAAACAGTTAAAATCAGTGTAATTCTGTTGCCCCATCATCAGACTGACCTGTTATATATAGGTATGTCTATATATACAGACATATATACATATACATATACATACACATACCCATATACATATACATCTGTCACTATCTCTCTCACATGCATAGTATTTATATGTCTATCGCTATGTAGTGTCAAATAGATATATACCAATATATATATATATATATATATATATATATATATATATATAGCTATATATCACATTGATACATAGACTCTCCCCATATATCTACATAACACGTATACATACCATAGACACACACAGCTACATTTATATATACATCCCTATTAATTGCAGAAATATGTGTGCAGATGTCTGTATTATCCTACATACCCTTACAATGGTAAGTAAATCTGCACTGTCACACATCCATAATGTTGCTAAAAGGATCCAAATTAAGGGTGCAACAGTACATAATCCAATTACCTACAGACCCCTTGTCTGCTGGATGTCACCACATAGAGAGATGCAGGTGAGCAGGTGGTGTAATGTATAATGTTGTCAATGGATGCATGGACAGGGCACATTGTGCTTGCCCACAGGTTTGTGCATATAACTGCAAGCAGCCACATATAAGAATACTGGTAAATGTACACAGATAGCTAGGATGATAACAGTTATCATTCTGCTAGGATACTAGATGCAGATAATAGTATGAAGCAATATCAAACTGCAGATCACAGATGCCTTTCAACACAATTCTAGTTTGTGCAATGTAAAAGTACTGTACCTGAGGCACATGGGATATATCAAATGACCCTTATGAACATCAGGTGTTTCAGCTAATTGGCTATTCTGAATGCCCATGACTTGTTTCATCGGTTTAATGGACAATTTCAGGCCAATGAAGCCAAACCCCACTAGCTGTGGATATGCATATTTCAGCCTTGTTATGACCTCATCAGCACAGCACAAGCAGAGTGTCTGACTAAGCATAAGAAACACAGGGTTGTTATACCCCGCTGATGTCCATTATCATTAGGGTCACTGCAAAAAAGTTCTAGCTTTGCTGGAGTTTTCATTTTGTTTTTACTGATTGCTTTTTCACCGACCTTCTCACTTATTCTTTCAACAAGTGTTGCACCTGCAATCATGTATACAACAGACTCAACCTGTGGCATGTGCAATAAGTACTATAATCTATAGTGAATATGACTAGATAGGTAGGGGTTCTAATCTCACTCCAGGCTACCTGGTGCACAAGTGTGTGTGCATGCCCCTGCAAAAGAGCTGCCAATGGTGCATGCAATAAATACTGTGATCTACAGTGTGTAAAACTAGATAGGTAGGGGTTCCAATCTTACTGCAGGCTTCATGGTGCACATGTGTCCTGATGGCATAAATGTGATCATCTTGGTAACATTGAAATAGGCATGGTTCTGCAGTATTTGTTTGTAGCATGTAATGTTCCTCCCCAATGTACTGACCACAACAAGGCCTAATGTCAAGCATAGCATGTCCTGAACTGATAGTACTAGCACACATGAGGTGTGTAGCATGTACCATTACATAGGTAAGTATTCTCATCTACATACAGCCAACTTGCACAACATGTGTGCCTTGGTGTGTCCTATATGCAGTGATTGGAAGTGGTGCTATTCTCAGTGTTGCCATGGTTGAGTGTGAACTTGTTAGAGCATTTTACATCATGTTATGGAACCATAGGATGTTTGAATATCACTGGCATAATGGCCATACAGCCCTCACAATCAAAGACATCTTTATACCCATAGTTACAGGATCAGCATATATTGCCCCAGTCCATGAGGGACATAGGCAGATGCCCTGTGTTGAGGTAATGGTCACCCAGCCATTCATATAACTGGCATGTGGTGAGGTGCACAGAGGTACTTTGTGTACTATTAGGCAGGGTTCTGTTTCAAGGGTGTGTTTAAATCTGCTAGACAAATCTCTCCCACAAGCATGTAGCACCAACATCATATATGAGGTTAATGTCCTTATAGTTGGTTATCCATATACTATGCCTCCTACAGATAGGCAGCATATGCAATAAAGCAGGGTCACAGATTGCCCTGTATGCAAGGCACAGATAACCTCTGCGTAGTCTATATGCCACAGGTGACAATGACATTCATTGCAGACTATCCCCATTGAACACATACTGGAGACATGAAATGACCTTGTAAGGGACTGTACTGTTGTGTGCAATTGCCAGTACTACTTGGAACAGTACATCACCAAATGGCCATTGCATTCTGATATTGGCATGCTGAGGGAAGGGTACATGGAGGTTATAAGCATGTCACTAACAAATGACTCTGGCCTCAGCTATGCGATATGTTTCCTGCCATACCACTGTACAGACAGGGTGATCAGAGATACATTAGGTGTAAACCTGTGTGGTCAGGTCTGTATGCCCAGTTCATTAGCCACTGACTATGTACATCACATGTGCGAATAATGTGCTACTTACCGGGTACATAGGTCTAACCAATGAAAATGATACTACATATATATTTGCATAGAGTTTATGGCCATTACAATATCAACAGGCATATGTATGCAATACCCTCTTGCAGGACAGAGACATACCACAGAGACTCTATGAGTGCTCACAATTTGCAGACATCAGCCAACATTGTTAGCCACAGTCAGTCAGTAGTTGCATGTATTGTGGTTGAATGGAATCCAAGCAGTAGAGGACCCAGGACTGCACAATGTTCAGCACTTCTGCTGATAGATCAGCTGTTGGAGGTGGATATCCCTATGTTGTGTATGTGTGCCAGCAATGGGCCCCTACAATGATAGTATCATGAATGCCTAAGTGGGTGCATTGTAATTGTTGTCTGAGTGAGGAATATAGTCAGATGGCTTGGTTCAGTCTAGGAGGTTGTATGTCCTGATGTACCCTCACCCAGGTCCATGGTCACTGCCTCAGAAATGCCAACCACATGTAATAGTCATGCTCCCCTTTCACACATCCAAACTGTGTACAGTCAATGGTCTGTAGAACACATATATGTGTGCTGATCACCTCCATGATGATTACCCCTACAGCCATATAGATATGGATACTCAGACAAAGAGGTGTACAGTTATGTTGGTCAGTGGATGCACCATGTCTGTGCAAGGCTATAACAGTTGCCATTGTCCACTCAGCTGGTTTGCAGCCAGAAGTGTCGGTATGATTGCAAGGGTGTCCCAATGCCAGAAGATATGTGGGATGCAGCCTGGAATGTTAGCATGTGCAATAGATGCTGTGTATTCTCCAGTGAAAGGCCAGTTATGAACTGCTCTGTAAATATGGAAGTTATGGGACAGGTTGTAGGAATGTCATGTGTCACATGTGGTGGGGACAAGGGAGTACAGTTTATGCAGACATTGTGGGTGTACTGGTCAGGTGTGAGTCCAGACCCATCATATGTGGAATCATGATGTATGAGATCACCGACAATCTGGGCCTGTCCTTTGAGGTCACACATTTAAGGAAGCTGTGCATTGTGGTTCTGCTTTGCATGGGTGGCTACTTTTCTCACTTAGTGTGTATACTCAACATCACAACAACACTATGTGCTTCTCTTAGCTGAGGAGGTAGTACCTCCATGTAAGAGGAGGTACTCTCATCACAACTGTCACACAGCATTGTCCACCTGCTACTGTACAGCCTGCTAATGGCAGTTGTCCACCAGTTAGGTTTGCTGAGCCATGATGAACCTGTGTCTCTCCTGTCACATACAGCTGAGTTCATGCTGTTGCAATGCTGCTGAAATAATGCATGGGTGTAGAGCTATGCATACTTGACTATCCCTTCTGAAGGGGGGGGTGCAGTCATGCTATGTCAACCATCTCACAGGAGGCAATAAATGGCTGTCTTGACATATATGTCTGTATTGTCTGCAATGGGAGTACATGCCAATAGTTCTAAGGAGACTGATCTGTGGTCAGATCCCACCAGGGAGGATCTGACACTGTGGAGGCTGTACTGCTCACCCATATTGGTAAACACATGATGCACTATGTTGGTTCCCTGTGTGGGGATGTCATGGCACTGCTGCAGGGCATTGTAAGTAAGGACCTGGACCATCCTTTGGGCAAGTGAGATGCAGCACAACTAAGCAAAACAGTGTGTACATACTATAATTCCCTAACATGTTTGTCTGTACTCTGTAAAGACACCTTGCATGATTCTCTTTCTGCAACATGCTGGAAGTAACTGCAATACTTAATTGCATGGACAACAGCTAGCAGGTAGTGCCAAGTGGTGTATCCAGATCTCTGAGTCATGTCACCTGAAATGTGATATCAGTTAGCATGGATACAAGCACTGACACTGTCATACACCTAGTGACACTGGACCAAACACTGTTATGTTTGCTCAAGGCCAGATCATGCCTATTGGCTCGTGGAACCCATTGAGTGTTACACTATGCAATGGATGTCAGACATATGTCTCATTCCACCAATCATGCCCTGACAAGGTGTATGACAATAGAAATATAAAATAATACAATAGGACAGTTCTGATTTCAAAGAAAAATGCCTAATTAATCTTTACTAGCTTAAACTTTTCCTACAAGAAATCACAGTACTCAAATGTACATGTGAGCACAAGGCAGAGTGCTGATAAGTTTGATGTCCAAAGTCAAAATGCTTTTCAGTCTCTTATGAGAAATAATATTTAAACATTATTAACAAACATGTTTCTAAGGCCCTCCCAAAATTACATCATTTTTGACACTTAGGTTTTCCCAGTATTCAAATTGCATCATCTTAACACCTGGTCTGGGTTCTCAGGCCACAAACAGTATTATTTAGCAATCTAACACCACCTCAGAAACTTACAACAATACAAGGCATTTCACATATACATTCTAGCAGAAACCAGAGCAATAAAACACATTCCACATCTAAATTCTGGTCATACAGTTTAGCCTTAAAACAATGAACATGAAACCTTCATCCAGCTGCACTGAAACTGACTTGTAAAACATTAATAAGATCTTTTCAACTTAAAAAGACACATTTGAAATACTTGGCTTGGTTTTCCTTACAGCAGATGGCAATGTTGCAACAATCTTGAAGTTCACATTTTACAGTGTTTTCTTACATTGAAAAACACAAGCCTGTATTTTACATTTATTTATACAGTTGATAGAATTATGTATCAAATTCTATTTGACTAGGCTGGCAGCCTTTGCCCATCTCTCCCCAGTCGTCACAGACCTATCTTAACAAATATATTGAAATGCATATTTTACTGTCTAATGTCAAGTCCTTTCAATGTTTTTGTGTTTTAAAAGGCATTTTAGAGTAAATGCCTCATTTACACCAGGAGGCTTATCTTTTGTTAACTGTCACTGCCAAAGTGTATCTGTTTGTTTAACTACACTCCTGTGATTACCCCCTCTAAGTTCCTTATGTACCTGTTCCAGACTGGGAAATAAAAACATACTACCCTGTTTACACATGACATTATGTTCAAATATGGCATTAGTCTGGCCCTTAACTTTAATAGAATATAAATGTTCTTTTACAAAGCAGTGTCATGCTTACCAGGAACAGGGTCACGTCTTTGTTCACTACCTGACAGACCTGTAAAAAGTTGAGGGTGAGGTAATGTCAGTACCTATTCATGTTGCAGCACAACAAGGTAATACACCCATATATCTAACATTGACAGTACCTACTGTGTTACTTGTTGTATTGGTCACATTCTGAGTATGAGAGGACAACTCAGGTAAAACCCTCCCCTCAAAGACCTAAGACCTGACAACTACGTAAAAGTATGTACAGCTTGACACACTGACTGCTCCAGTATTACAATTCTGATCACAATAAGCATACTTGCATGCTTTACTTCTGTGGAAACTGTGGCACCCACCACCATGATGTATGGTGTGATGGATGACTGGGAGCTGTCGTGTGTGCCTAGGTTCACCAGGAATTCCTCAGTGGCCATGAGTGGTTGTTCCACTGCAGGCCCTGCCCCGGTGATGGCACAATCCCTGGCTACATCTTCTGCCCTTTGTCATGCAGCATTGATAATGTCCGTTGCATGGTGTCAAAGCTACTCATATGTCCTGCCCTGATGGCCCATGCTATTCACATCACAGACAAGGTCTTCCCACAATGCAGCCCGCTGTTCCCTGTTTTGCCTCCCCCCAGACAGTAGGATGTGCTGATGTTGCCTTAGTCCTTTAAGTATAATTTTATTTTATGCATTAGAGAAGGGTACATGGCATCTATGATACATGATTCCTGAAAGACAAAAAAAAGGGGATGACACTACAGGATCAAATAGGTGTAAGTAAACTATGTAGAGATACAGCAAGGCCAGCATGGCTGACACTATCCACTGTTGCTCACATGTCATACTCTGCAATGTTCAAACATACTAAGTGTGTGGATACAACTGAGATAGCAGCAATAGTCAGGTATTCCCGTGTGTGCCATGACAGATATTGCTGTATGATCATACATAGAGCACTTGGGTCTACTGTGGTGTGTCCCCTATGCACAACCCCCAATAATACATCATAGAAACAGTGCCACACAATTAGCAGTGTGCTATTACAACCACTATAAAGGGACAGTCCAACAAGATCAATGTGCCACAATGACAATAGACAATGCACCCTTGATGTGTAGTACATCCTGTATAGGTGTAAGACAGCAAGAGGTCAATGACATGTCATTATCACTGGTCTATGACAGGCTTAATTCTGTTTTCCGTATTCCCTGTATGTCTATTCACCCATCTGCATGCTGTTGTACACAAAACCAGTTACATACTTGATGGAATGCAGTACTCCTCTGTTGATATGTGGTGATAGTAAAGTTTTCACAAATGCATGCTCTGTGTGAGGAAAGTTCCATACAGACTGGTTCCCCATAGCCAGCTGCTTGCCTTTAAAACATGCTTCTCATCAGCAGGTGATTGCCTCTAAATCAGTCTATGGGTCTGAAATGCTAATTGCAGCTAACACAGCTGATTTGCACTATCATCGGCTAATAACATGTAACCACTGTACCGTATATAAGGCCTTCATGTAGGTTAAGGCCCCTTTATGAAATGTTGTGCTGGACATTACTGGGGTGGGGAGACTGCATCGTCACATAGGGTAGGTCTGTAGCAGAAATCTTGCCATAGAGATGTGTGTGCTACAGGCTGCAGCTGTTGCTGCTGGTAATAAATGTAGCAGAGAGTATGAACATTTTGGAGGACAACAACCTCTAGGAGTAACTGTGGGAGCTGTGTCAGCATTGTTGTAGAGACAGAGAGAGAGTGAGGCTACCCTTTCCACTCCAAATAAAACATGTGTTTAAGGTAAGTATGTTAGGCCACAGTATCACTAACAGAGTACTAGGCAACATGTTTGGTGTGTCCTTGGGTAAGGTGGGGTATAAATATAAGAATATGTCACAATCTGGGCAACTGCCAGGCCATGTGCTACAGTCTGGTAACAATTTGCAGTGTGTATGAAGGCAGGCCTTGCTGCAAGCAGGAACTTCCAATGTGTATTTTATTTATGTAGATGTGATAATCTTTAAAGTGAGTCATGACTTTGGAAGGATTGTGTGGTGCACTCTGATATTATTGGCCCTCATTTGCTGTATCTGCAATGACATTGTGTGTGAAAGCGTATTAATGCATGATATGACACTTTATGCACATATAAGTTTTGTTATAGAGATATGTGTAGTATGTTCCTACCTGCAGGCTTGTCATCGCCATCAGTGAAAAGAAAAGCAGGCATGTCATTTGAAATGCATTGTGTGGATAAAGAGTGCATGACTCAGTTTTTAATTGCTGCCTTCACAATACTGTAAATTCACTTCTACACACAACTGGATTTGAACCCAGGACTGTTTCTAACAGAATGTACCATTTGCAAGGCAATTAACAGACTGAGCTACTGAGTCACTGCTATGGAAAGTGTAATTGCAAGATATATGTGCACACATATAAGCTCTGACATACATTTTCTACATTCCTCACTATCTGTGTGGCTTTATACGGATGTATGTCTGCAACAGGGTCCCAGTTGAACATGGGTGTTAGGATCCGCCACATAACGCAAGCACTCAGGTCACTCCAAAGCAAATACAAATATGACTCAGTCATTGTACATGCTGGTGTGAATGACCTGAGACGTACCTCCCTGGACTACATAAAAAGAGACATAGAGGAGCTCTCTGATCATGTAGCCCAGGCTGGTATGACCCTGACCTTGAGCAGCATCTTACCCTCACCTAGAATGATGCCACAGTACAAAGACAAAATGATCGATTTTAACAATTGGCTACAATTTTGTTGTCATTCAAAGGGGATCCAGTGTCTGTCATTCTGGGATGACATGCTCGACAAGCCACGTTGCTTCGCTAGGGACGGCTTGCACCTGTCACCACTGGGCTTTCGAATATTGGCAAAGGCTCTTGCCACCCTCATAATGCCTTTTTTAGGCAATGCTCAAAAGTCAAACCCACCCCCATAGACAGCACAAGGAACAAAAAACTAAGGGTAATGCTGCTAAATGCCAGAAGTCTTAACCTCAAGATGCATGCACTCGAAGCTCTCCTCAGTATGGAGAACATCAATATCTGTGCAGTGACAGAAACCTGGTTCAAGGCTCCAGAGAGCATGCCAGCACTACCAGGCTATACCTCATACCATGCTTTTCGGCCTCAAAACCCGGACCGAACCACAAAAGGAGGGGGAGTTTCCATATTTATCAAGGATATCCACACCTCCAGGTTAGTGGCATTGCACGAAGTATCAGAGACCATCCATGTGCAACTAACAGTGGGCAAGACTGATTTTCAGTTTATTGCATCCTACAGACCACCCTCTCAAAGTCAGGAATCCCACTCGGCTTTCCTGAAAACATTGGAGAACATGAAGATCTCTCCGAACACCATTATATTGGGTGACTTCAACTACCCAAACAATGACTGGGAGCACTACTCAAGCCCCAGCACCTTAGCCCAAAGGTTCCTGGAAATTATAAACTCAAATGCTATGGAACAACTAGTCACCACTCCCACAAGAGAGGACAACATACTAGACCTGATCATTACCAACATGGGGACTCTATGCTCCACACCAGAAGTATATCCCTCATTGGTAAGATCAGACCATAAATTAATTTCACTGGATGTCCACATCCCGACCCCACCCCCAGCCCAGAAAACCACAATGAAAAACTTCTCAAAAGTGAACTTCTCACTTCTCAAAACCGAAGTGGAATCCTTCAAGGCCCCGGGGCCAGTGGAAACTATGGCCCAAACTGCAGAATCCTATATAAACGCATTCTACGGACATCTCCAGGAATGCATGGATCATGCTATCCCAAACAAAACCAAGACCCAATCATCCAAAGGCAGGCATCCAGTCTGGTGGACCCCTGCCCTAAATAAACTGTACAACAGAAGGAGGAAGCTACTACATGATAGAGCAAAATCCCTAATAGGGAAGGCATCTCTGATCAGTACTAGCAAAAAATTACAATCCCTCATAAAATCCCCCAAGGCCAGCTTCGAGAGAAAAATTGCACAAGACACCAAAGGCAATCATAAGGCTTTTTTCAGTTATGTTAGAAACCTGGGATGCAACTCCCAGACTTGTTCTGAGTTGATTCTAAATGACAAAAAATACACTGAACCCACAGACATCGCCAATATCCTGGCAGACAGGTTCAGTGCAAACTTCTCTCCCCTCTTCCCCCCAAAAGAGCAAGTATCTATCCCAGCAGAGGGCTGCCTCCCAAACATCTCTGATGCTCAGGTGAAGGCTGCCCTCTCCAAAGCAAAAAACACTGCTTCCATGGGACCAGATGGCATCCCAGGTTGCATCCTACATGAACTCCAAGAGGAACTAATCCCTCAAATAAAACAGCTATACAATCTCAGCCTCACTACAGGATATGTGCCCACAGAATAGCGTACAGCAACAGTGGTCCCACTCCACAAAAGTGGAGCCTTTACGGACCCTGGAAACTATCGCCCCATAAGCCTGACTAGCTTAGTCTGCAAGGCTATGGAGAGGATCATCATGGATCTCATAAACAAAGACATTGGGGACCTACAGACACTAGATCCTACCCAGTTCGGCTTTGTCAAGGGCAGAACCTGCCTTTTGAACCTGGTTGACTTCTTCAAAACAGTCACCAAAGCCATAGATGAAGGGAAGGTAGTCCACACAGCCTATCTGGACCTTGCAAAGGCATTTGACACAATACCCCACTCGGGTATCATAGATAAGCTATCCAGCTTAAATATAAACCCCTATGTCACAAGATGGTTCACAAACTGGCTCAAAGACAGAACCCACAGAGTGAGAGTTGCTGGAGCCATGTCACACTCGAAACCGATCACAAGTGGTGTCCCACAGGGTTCTGTCCTGGGACCACTCTTGTTCGGTATATACTTTTCCGAGGTACAGGCAAACGTGGGAGGACTATGGCTCACCACGTTTGCAGACGACTGCAAACTGGGTGCCATAATCAACTCTCCAGCTGACACAAACATCCTTCAAAAAGGTCTCACAGAGACAGATAACTGGTGCCAGTGCCATGGTTTAAAGCTAAATGCCAAAAAATGTATAGTCATACCCTCTGGCAAAAACAATGTGCCCACAAATTACCACATAGGCGGAAACCCATTAAGTATAGAGAAAGTTATTAGGGACCTGGGGACCCAAGTTTTTAGCAATCTCTCATTTGAAAACCACATTGCCAAAGTGGTTAGAAAGACCTTCTACATAGCCCACCTCATCACGAAGGGTTTCACATCTAGATCAAGAGAAGTAATCGTGCCCCTTTATTCATCCCTCATCAGGCCCATCATAGAATACAATGCCCCTTTTGGGATGTCCCTTACCCGACACCTGCAGCAATTAGAAAGACCCCAAAAGTATCTCACCAAGAGGATCAAGGGTCTCAAACAGATGCCATATGCTGCTCGGTTAAAAAAACTCCAGCTCTACTCAGTTGCATACTGCCTACTTCGAGGTGATCTATGCCTGACATACAAAGCTATGTCAAATCCAGAATTAATGGGCATGCTCCACCTCAGTAAATCTAAATCCCTTAGAGCCACATGCTCGAGGGACTTGAACCTCAGCACAGAAATAAATAGAACTTGCTGGAGGGACAGGTTCATAACCCAGAGGCTCCCTTCACTCTGGAATAGAATTCCAGTTCATGTGAGGCAGAGCACATCACTGAATCTCTTCAAGAAGAATCTTATATAGATAGGTGGATGGGGGATCGTAGGTTTGTCCCAGGGATTACTCCCGTGTCACTATTAGACAGAGGCACAGTAAACTAAACCTTAAAAAGGGCGCAGTATACTCAAATCAAGGGGTGGAGTAAGCCATACAGAATCGGGCTAGGCTTATAATTGCCTCAGGGCAGATAGCCTAGTATGAACCTATGAACCTATGTATTTTGTCATTAATGCCTTAGCAGGTGTCTTTCTATGTGGTGCTGCTAAAGGGCACATTTATCTGCTATCACATGCCTCACTTAAATCCATTATTCTGTCTTTGGCTTTCTAGTGGTGTACTAGTGCCCAGAGTCCAAGATACACTCCCATTTTTAATCTTTTTACATTAATTACATTTTAATCAAGTTTGCACAGTGCAGTGCACAGCTCAGCTGAAAGATGCTTAATGAGTGTAACTGGCAATTACTATGTTTTCTTTAAATGACCTGTTTTAAGTAAGAATTGTGTGGCATGACAGTTTAATGCAGTGGTCCGCAGCTGCGATGGTCTTGGGTTTGAAATATTGGACAGGTGTTTATTTTGTAAGTATGTATTACAAGTTTAGTGAATATCACTCTAGCTGAGCTTAGTGAAGCTGCACAATGTGGAGTGACACGCAGCAACGCACTAGAAAAATATAAAGAAAAGAAAAAATGGGAAGATAGGAAAGTTGGAGAAAAGGGGTGCAAGCTGGGGGGGAAAACATAGTGAAATGTAGATAGAGATGTGCAGAAAGAGTGCAGGAAAGAATCATAGCTATCCATTTCTTGTACAGCAACAACTTTGCACTTTGACAGAATTTGTACATGACTTTGAACTCTCAACCCCAGAAAGCAGGATGAGGACAACATAAGAGCATTGTCAAGCCAATTGGACCAAACTACATGTGTCCCATGGACATTTGTGCGAAATGGAAAGCTATGTATGGGATGATATATATATATTTTTTTGGGACAGGTGCCCGTTTTTTTTTTTTTTAAGGTGAGAGTGGAATGTTGGGGAAGGGACATAGGTGCGTATGGGGAGGTAAGCTGGGTAGATGAGGATACATTTGCAGACAGACAAGCCAGCAAACAGGGGTGGTGTGTGACACATGAGGGAGATGATCATCGTGGATAGGGAGGGTGTTGTGGAATCCAAGTCCCATGTGCCTCCAGACAGCAGCAGCAGCATGACTCACATCCTCAACCATTGGACTGTCGGCACTGGTCATTTACTGCCCCAAGGGTAGCAGTGCTGGAGGCTGGGCACCAGGGTGGGGATGCCACACCAGACTGGCCAGCATGCCCTCAATCTGGCACAGGTGGCAGTCAAACCCATGGTAGACTATCCTGCACACTAAGACTGGCAGCTCATCCTGGTTGACAATACCACCTCCACCACCAGTCCCAGAGGGGGACCGGGCCCCATCCTGTGAGGCAGTACTACTTAACATCAGAGGTAGTGCAGGGGCAGCAGTGGGGGCACCACCAGTCTGGGTCCCAGAAATCCTGAGACCCAGTGCCACGGCCTGTTGAGGCAAAGCAAGGGGATCAACCAGAACAGGCCTACCTTGACATGCTGTGATGAATGAGGTATAGCAATAAGTTAAGGTCAGTAATAACCAAACCATCGTTAGTATTACCAAAATGCAACATCATTTTAATTCATACAAATACATATTAATGTATAGTATGCGTAACACAACAGTAAATAACATGACGGTCAGTATGGTAACAGCATGCCAGTAAGAAGTAAACCATAAGGGCAACAAAATAACAAAGTATGTTAATAGTGAATGATAACAACACATAACAATATTACATCACATTTTGCAAAAATGTAGTTAGCTTAACAACATATGTTAATATTAAATCATAATAATAAATAACAATAATAAATAAATGAAGATAAGGGGTGGGGAGAGAGACAGAGAGAAAAACAATCCATTACTGACAATGCAGACTATATCCCTGACAACACTGATACTAAATGCTCTACAGGTGTGCAGTGTCAGTTCTGAGTACAGTGACTACAATTCTCCCATAGCTGATGTAGCACATACATACCTCTCAAGCTGTTAGTATGGGTCAGTATGAGCCAAGCAATAACAAATGTGGCTACACTACTACACAAAACACTTTCAGATAATGTGGACTTCTATAACTACCAAGGTGTTCTGTAAGCAGATTTGTTAATACATTACATACCAGGTAATCATTTTTCTGGTAATCCTGTGACAGACAGATTAGGCAGTTTTAATTATATTACATGAAATTGTGACATTTGAGACACGTTTTTTGTACAATACATAATCTAGACATCCACCATGCCTTAGTTGGCAGGCATGGGAATAGAACCCAATTGCTGTGACAGCAGGGGGCATTTGCAAAAAAAATTACCTTTATTTGTATTTCTGCTAACTTTCTGTGAAATGTTAGCACAGTCATATCTGCTCATTGCATGGGCTACCTCAACCATATACCATATACCATTTTTTCCTGGAGTGGGAAAAACAGAGCACATTATGTGACTGAATCCATTTTGCATTCTAGAACTATTACAGTGCTGTACTTGACTGTAGTAACAGTAGAACACACAAGCATGGAATACAGCCATACTGCATATATTGAAACAAATCCCTTTAGGAATCACCAGTGCTGCTTAACACTTTATTGGTATTGCCGATAACTGTCTGTGAAAGGTAACCACAATCATATCTGTTCATAACATGGGCTACCTGACCTATATTCCTTTTGTTCCTGGAGTGGGATAAAAAGACAGCATTTATGTGACTGAATTCATTTTGCATTCCAGAGCTACTGCAGTGACAATATAACACACATGCATGGTGCACGGCCATAATGCATTAATTAAATCAGAGTTCTGTAGGAATTAACAATGCTGATTAACACTTTATTGGTATTCCAGAAAAAGAAACTAACACTGGCAATAAACTGCAAAATGGTAAAGGAATAAAACCAGGCACAGAAACACAGCAGAGATCGAACAGCACCAATAAAAACAGTACTTTCAGTTAAAAATAAAGCTTAATATGATGGTGAGCACTTTCACAATCAAACACATCACTTCATCAGACCATACAGTACTAAAATCAAACCTAGGAATACTTATTAATCTCAACCAAAAACAGCCAATCAGATGCACATAGTTAAAAGCACAGCTAAAATCCATCACAGAGCAGGATGTTTCCAATACTGGTTTATAGCAAAACAAAAAACATTAACATTCATATAAGTACATTAGCCATTACAACATATTGAAAAAGAACATATAAGCAATCCACAAACAATATACAAAATACAAATAAAAGTATATATAAATATGAAAAAAATCACAAACAATATAACTATCACTTCTTAAGCTTTCTAGCCTTAAGGACTGGCTTCAGAGAGATAGTCATTCAGTCCCATCCCACGATGTGCTGATAAAGAAAAAATCCAATGTGATTACTTACATTCAGTTTCATTTATCAGATCTCATTTCCTCATTGTTTGTTTGTCTTTTCGGCTTTTTCCCAGTAAGGGGTCACCACAGTGGAACTCCAGTCCGCTAATGATTGGCGGTAGATTTTTACGAAATGCCAAGGTGCCAGCTCAATGCCCAATCTTCAATGAAGGCAAGCCCATTTACGCATGCATGTCTTTTGAATGCTACCCAACCATGGGGAGGACATGCCGACTCCACACAGAAGGTACTTCCAAGCCACACCGTGAATCGAACTAGAGAAGCTCTTGCTGTGAGGCAACAACGCTACCGCCATACCACCGCGGCATTCAGATCTCCTTTCCTCATATTATATTGAATTACTTCTATAACCATAAATTTAAACCAATGACTGCCCCCCTTAAAATTGATATACTTGGCTATTGCACTATATTGAAAACATTTTTGTGCACAATAATAATGATGCCTAATCCACTCTCTCAAGCGTCTATTCATTTTGCCCACATAAAAGGAAAAACGTGACACAATATGCTAAATAAACTAAATTTTTTGTATAACAGTTAGCTAAAACTTTAAAATCAAATCTCTTTCCATTCTCTGGGTGTACAAAAGTCCCACTTTCATCAATGAACTGACAGTAGGCACAGTTATTACATTTATTAGTATTATAAATAACTACAGAAGGTGTACTTATATTCTTGTTACTAGAAGGGTAGCATACTCTGCTTCAAAGATTTTTTATTTTTATATAAAAAAGTTGGGGTCATCCCTATAAATGTTGACAGCTCTACATCTGTTCTTAAAATATGCCAGTTCCTACTAATAATATTTCTAAGTCTTGCACTATCACTACTATATGTCATACAATACGAAACACCTTTTAAGCTATCAGTACCCTTTTCTGTTGAAGATGAACCAGGTGTAAAAAAATAAGGATTACCACGTCCTCTTCTTTGGCCTCTGGCTATAAGGCGTGCTGAATCTATTTCTGTCTTTTTATATCCACTATTCAGAAATTCAGATTTAATGGACTCTATGCCTCTCATGAAATCCAAGTCTCTGTCAGGAAGTCTGGATATCCTGAGGGCTTGTCCCTGTACCACATTTTTAAAAACATGATTAGGGTGCATACTAGCATGATACAGATAATTTTGATAACAGTCTTTCCTATACATTCTAGTAATTTTTTTTTATCTCATCCTTGGTCAAACATACATCTAAAAAAATCAATACTATGTAGTGAACACTTCATAGTAAACTTCAAAAAATACTATTGAGAAAGGACAAAAAGTAGTTTAGCAGTAAAAGTTCCCCTTTTCAAAGGACAAAATGTTTGTCCATAAATTGACATTAAAAGCATAAATGTTCACTAAATATAGAAACTCCGAGGATGTACCTACTTTGCCATTCAACTATAACCATATTGGTGTAGCTCTTGGCATATGAGGTGCCCATAGCTACACCAGAAGTTTGTAGATAATACTTGTCATCAAAAATGAATACATTCAGCTCTAATATTAACTCTAATAGATAGCAGATAAGATCAATCTTATCTAAAGAGTATGAACTGTTCCTAACAAGAAAATCATACACAAAATCAATTTCCACATAATTGGGAATAACAGTGAATAAGGACGTTACATCCAATGTGACCAGGTATTCATTCCCCAAAAGCAATGTACCAGTATGATTCTTGTGTAAATCCTTAAGATATCATATAAAACTATATCATAATTATCTAATATAGGCCTTAGTTATTTCTCTACTTAAACTGATATAGGTTCAGTTATCCATCCTCCTCCTGCAACAATAAGTCTAAATGGAGGTTTTAAAGGATCTTTATGTATTTTGGTAGGCCATGTAAGATAGGGATGAGAGGGCATTCAACCATGAAATACTGAAACAGTTCCTTAGTAATAACACTCTCCTGTAAACTGTCATTAAGGACTTCAAGTAATATTCCTTCATTAACTGAATGTCATCCAAAGTAATAGTTTTATAAGTATAAATATCTTTCAACATGTCATTCATTGAGTTAAAGTAATATGTCATATCCGTAACCACCATAGATCACCCTTTATTACCCAGCCTAATAACAATAGCTGTCCAATTTTTAATAGCCTCAGGGCTTCTCTTTCATCACAATTAAGATTTTCAAAGCCTCCCTTATAAACATTTGTTGCAAACATCTGATAAATCTGTTCTTCACACGTATTAATAAATACTTCTAAGGCTGAAGGGATTTGTGGGTTATAAGTACTAGGCTTTCTAAATGAATAGACATATACAGATCATTAGTGGAACAAAACATGGATTTAAGAGCCAAATTCCATGCAAATAGTCTCAATTCTAATAGAGTAGCAGGTAAATCTGCCTGCTGAGTGGGAATAGAAGTCAAACCTTTATTTAATAGGCTGAGTTCACTGTTAGTCAATGGTGTACTAGAAATATTCCAAAGTAGTTGTCTTTGGCTGTTTTCCACATTTTCTTGTGCATGCACATATTCAAATCCTGGATTGGCTGTTTCCTTTTAATTTTTGCTTATTCTGTTGAGGAATCCCTGTAATCCTTCCGATGTACTCAGAAGGGTAGTGGAAGAGCCAAAAAAAAACTGCTCTATGTGGTGGAAAAAACTTTCTTTCAGACTACCGGTTCATTCTCCACCTTCCTTCCTAAGCAGGTGCACTGTTGATGACTGATCTCTCTTCTTTAGGTGTCCCATAAACTGATTGGTCCATGAGGGAGGATGTACCACCTCTTTCAGAGGCAGATTCTGTGGGGTAGTGCTATGCAGGTTTTCATTAATCTGAACATCATGATTAGCTGTATTTGAATTAGCTTGTCTATCTCTTGGCCATGTAAAGACATTGTGGTCTCTGAAATCTTTTAAATCCCTCTGGACTTTCCTTCTCTTTTGTTGTATAAGCTTGTGCTCATATAAGCACACTTGATCAATCAACTCACTAAAATGCAGATCTATAAAATCATGATTAGCCTCATTAAACAGTTCATCTTGTGTTGTTGCATCTTGTCACATAGTTCCACATAGTTTGGCAGCATGAACTTTCACCTCTACTCCCAGTCACCCTTGGAGTACCCCAAGGCTCAATACTCAGCCCATTACTTTTCTCTCTCTATACTAACAACCTTCATGCTTCTACTCCTCATGCATCTTTCATCCAATATGCAGATGGCTCCATATTAATATGTGCATTCTCCTCTTTACATGAACTCCACAATGTTACTCAAAAATCCTTTCTCTCTGTTGAAACATGGCTTACCAAGCTTCAACTTATTCTTAACCCTTCTAAAACTAAATTTCTTCTCTTTAAACCTACTCGATCCACCTCTACAGATGCTACCTTTAACATCACATCTAATAATAACACTGTCATCTCTCCCACACACAAAACTCCTTGGAGTTGAGATTGATAACAAATTGAGATTCGGCATACATGTCACCCAAACTATTAAGAAAGTAAATAAAAAGCTGGGCATCCTTTATAGAAATAAACAGTATTTTACCAAACACACAAAATCTACCATAACACGCACTCATCTGGTCTCCACACTTCTCTATGCTTCCCCAATTCTTACTAACCTCAGGAAGACAGACCTAGCTAAATTAGACTCCTGCTATAACAAAATAGCTAGGTTTGCCTCTGATGATCCATTCAGAGCACACCACTGCACATCTCTAAAGCTGCTCAACTGGCAAGAGTTTCCCCAACTGTTACTATACAATCAACTTATTTTGCTCATAAAATCCTTAAGCAACCAGAAAAAGTCCCCTCACTGCAAAACCTACATCACTCCTACTCTAGTAATAGACCTCTGAGCTCCAGTAATAAATTCCTTCTTGAAGTAACTAAAGTCAGTAATACAGCAGGAGAATCACTCTTCTCTAACAGCATTTCTAAAACATGGAACTCACTTCCAACCAGCTTATCTTCCATCTCCTCACTAACTCAGTTTAAAAAAGCACTAAAAACTCTACTCCATACTATATGGCTATGCTCCTGTACTGGCCCAGTAGTTCTACCTTTTCATACTGCAATCTCTGCTCACCACTTTGAGCATTCACTACCTATAAATTGCTGTATCCACTAATGTATCTTTGACTTCTACATTTTTAATTACATTATACTGTTTAACAATGTCTTTGTTGACTTATATGTATGTGTGTGTGTGTGTGTGTGTGTGTGTGTGTGTGTGTGTGTGTGTGTGTGTATATATATATATATATATATATATATATATATATATATATTTTTTTTTTTTTTTTTTTTTGAGTGTATGTATTTCTTTCAAATTATGTATTATCAATGTATGTTTTCTAAAGCAACTTGCATACTGTGATGCACTATTGTGTCAATTTATGTCAATTGTTGTGCTTAACTTATGTCAATTGTTATTTGTGGAGCTTTTCTCCCCGGGCCTCCACTGAAAAAAGGTCCTGTGTCCAGTGGACTTTCCCGGTTATCAAATCTAAAATAAAATAAAATAAAATAATGATGTATTAAAGCTATTCTGTTTCTTTTGGGAAACCATAAAAAATGGTATTAGGCATGAACTTATTTCTTTAAGTATATTCCGTTCTGATAACACTTGTATTGCCAAGGCTATATATAGGATCTTGGGCAGTAAAACCATTTTTATTAACTGTAGTCTATCTTCAAATGTTAATATTATTTTGTTCCATTTTTCCATGGAGACTTTAATTGTATTGATGAAATTATTTCAGTTTTTTTAGACTAATTCATTGTTATCCTTGCATAACTCAATTCCTAGATATTTTAAGGTAGATTCTTGTTTCCCTGTGATCTGATCCCCAATAGTCTGCAGTTCTGTTTTTATTTAAAAATAAAAAAAAAATGATTTTGATTTATGGAAATGAAGCCCTGAAGTCATGTGAAATTTGTCAATTAATATATCTAATTCTTCCAATGTCTCTTTTGTATTAGGCAATGTTAGTAATATGTCATCAGCAAATAGCATTACTTTAGAATTGTATTGTTCATAAACATCTATACCTTTGATTTTTATATTGTTACAAATTGAATCTGCCAATATTTCAATAGCCAGAGCAAATAGAATGGGTGACATGGGACATCCTTGTTTAGTACCCTTTGTTATATGTATAGATTCAGAGGTGAAAGGACCTAACTTGACCTACGCAAAATTATTTGTATATATATTCTTTAGGAGATGAACAAAGGATGCAGGAAATTCAAATAACATTAGGATTTTGAATAAATAGTCCCAATTTAGGTAATCAAAGGCTTTCTCTACATCTAAGCCAATTATGAGTTTCTTTATTTTCTTTATTAACATAATCTATAAGAGAAATTATCCTTTTAATATTGTCATGTGTGTGTCTATGATATGTACATCCAGTTTGATCATTATTTATTGTTTAGGATAGTGGTATTTTCATTCTGTTAGTTAATATTGTCATGAATATCTTATAGTCATTATTTAATAATGATATATGTCTGTATGAGGTACAGAGGTTTGGGGATGTGTTTTCCTTTAGGATTGGTGTGATTAAGGAATATCTCCAAGATGGTGGTATTAAAGCTTGTGACTGAATTTCTAATAGAGTTTTATGGAAGAAAGATAGTATTTTTGAGGGGAAAAAGGTTATACATTTCCATAATTATGCCATCTATACATAGAGCTTTATTATTTTACCCTCTTTTATTGTATCTGTAATTTCTTTGTAGGATATGGGGTGCTTGCAGATCTAGTTTGAAATTTTCTGATATATTTTTATATTAGAACATTTTTCATCTAGATTTAATTGATCGATATGTATATTTTCTTTTTGGAAATGTTCAATATAGTGATTTCTATAGGCATCAAGAATGTCAACTGTATCCGAGACATTTTTCCCTTTCTTTTCATGGAAGATATATTTAATGTTATTAGCTTTTGATTGTATTTTGATTCTTGTGAATAGATTATGTAGATATTTGGGAGAAGTGGTCAAGGTATTATTTTTTTGTTTTTCTAAAGCTAAACAAGTTTTATGTGTTAGAATTTCATTGTATTTATTGTTTAATACTTCTCTTTCTTTTTTATCTCCAAATGATTTTGATTTATTCAGCTTTTACTGACAAAAGTTTGGATTGTAGAGCTAATAATTCAGAATCCCATTCTCTGATTTTTTTTTATACCAAGTTCGGGTTTTACCATATATGTAAGCTTTTAATGAGTCCCTTATCATTCTTTTATTTATCTCTGTGGTGTAATTAATATCTAAGAATAACTCCAATTCAGATAATTACCAGGGTTTGAACTCTTTAATTTTAGTTATATATGCTGGAATTCTGGAGTTAAAGATTAATGGTTTGTAGCCAGTTTGAAGTTTTAGTATCAATTAATTATGATCTGAAAAGGGGTCGGGAGTGATTGAGAAATTAATGAGTTTAGAGTTTAAGTTATGGGCAGCAAATATTTTATCAATTCTAGTTTGGGTACCAAATCTGTGATCTTGATGGGAAAACAACAAAGATTTTTATTTTTTAAATCTGAAAGTATCTACAAGATTAAATGATTCTACCCACTTGTTTAAAGCTTTTGATACAGAAGATGTACGCAACAGTCTTTTATTTGTAGTTTCAGAAGTATCAAATATACAGTTAAAACCTCCTCCTAATATTAAGTTGCCTTTATAATTATTGGATATGAAATCCAAGTGTTTTTTAACAGTTCCTGTTCCAATGCCTGGGAACCAGTATAGATTGGCTAGGGTCCATATTCTGTTATTATATTTAACTATTACTAACACCATAAGGCCTTCTTTATCTTCATATGTATAAATGATTTCTGGGTTAATCACATTTGTTTTCCATAAATTTGTAACCCCTTTTGTCTTTGTCTTATAAGTCAATTTCACCTATATCATGTATTCCTTAGGATTCCATTTGTAATTGTCATTTTTTCTAAATGAGTTTCTTGAAGGAAGACAATTTGTGCTTTGTTCAGTTTTAAATATTTCAGTAGATTTGATCTCTTGCTAGGATTGGTTAAGCCATTGGTATTTAAAGATAATAAAGTTAAATCCATCTTAGGTTATTTAGACTATGTATTTTTTGTTTTATGATGACTATTAAACATTTTCCTCTGATAACTATAAAGTGTGTGTTTGAGCTTTTAAAGGAAATTATCAGTTTTATACTTTGAGTGTTTACCAATAAAGTAATGTTTTGGTCAGGCATACTAAAAATGTTTTTGTGAAATAACAAATTTAATTAATAAATGTTAGCAAAACTAAGATCCGCACTAGCCATGGAATGAAAATCATTCCTAATATGATGGAAAAACCGAAGTTCATCAGATTTTCACTCATACCTTGACAATCCAGAACATCTGAGCTCCATAAATTGAATTATCATACTGAGAATATTTGTAATAGGAATAAGCAATATTTATATTATTTTGAACAGATATAGTGCTATTGTAGATTAGACAGAATAATAATACAATATAAATGTCTACTTATTCTATAAGCAATTAATACTTACATGAAAGATAGATGACAAGCAATTCAATCATAGTAAAGTAGGATGTATCACATATAAAACCTCAGTAAAAGATTATAGCACACAGTTATTTAACATATTCACCCTTACTTATTACTTAATATATAAATAGATGGTAATATTTTTACCTAATGTTTATAATACGATGTATTTTACTAGATATATCAGAAGTTAAGTGTCATTGTTTGCCAGCATTTAAGCAATCACTTTGTTTGTTGCTAACCTACTTAAAGCATCAAATTTGTTTTATGTAAAGACTGATGAAAGTTAATGCATTTTAATTATCAGTGCACCCCTCTGCCCCCCATTTCCTCCACATAAGGATTTTCATATCTGTAATTTCTTATTAAAACATGAGTGAAATTATAGGTTAAAAACAACACATTCACATATTGTGATTAATGGTTACAAGTTCCATTTCCATATTCATAAATTGCCATTTTATGGCATATACTGAAAGTTTTTAGATTTAAATGGCAAAATTCTATTTTGTATAATCAGCAAAGGTTAAACTGAGTGATTGATGTCAAGTTAATACTATTTGCTCAGAATGTGATTGTTACATTCTATGACATTCCTAGTTCAGGCTTCTATTGTTTCCCTTCAGCAACTTTGTCAGTTTGATGTCATGTATAAAACATTAGTTACCTTGGTAACAGCTTAAGTATTATGTATGGTGAAGATGGGTTACAATGCCACAATTCAAGTTAAAGTTATTATATGACTTGTTATGCACATTTACTTATATGAGAAAATCATCATGCTTCCCCTTGATGTTCAATATAGTGTATGTCACTTATGACAAGTTAAAGCAGTAGTGTTATTATACACAAGTTCATGTTATTAAACTGAGTGTCTGTTGTCAATTTAATACTATTTGTTCGGAATATGATTGTTACATTATGTAACATTTCAAGTTCAGGCTTCTATTGTTTCTCTTGAACAACTTTGTCAGTTTGATGTCATGTATAAAACATTAGTTATCTTGGTAACCACTTACGTATTATATATGATCAAGATGGGTTACAAAAGCTACAATTCAAATTAAAGCAATTATATGACTTTTTATGCATATTTACTTATATAAGAAAATCATGCTTCCACTTGATGTTCAATGTAGTGTACGTCATTTATGACAAGTTAAGACAATAGTGTTATTAAATCCTGTCTTTAATATCTAAATTCAGCAGACTGCTTCATCTTATACGACAATAATATATTTTATGTCTAGATTTACTAAAATCATATATTACATAACTATTGTGTTTTCTTTTTTTGGCTGTTGCTTAGTTATTGAAGAGACCACAAGCTGTAATGCTTATTCTTATTATTGGCTCCTTCCAAGCATGTTTATACAGTCCATAGACTTTAAATTATGAGACCCTTCTAGTTTCTTATTGTTATAAGTATATTTCCATCCTTACATACACACATATCAGTACTTCAAGCATGGGCAATAATGCCCATCCAGTTTTTCCAGAATACCATTCACTAGTTCATGTGGTATGTTTCCAGGCTGTTCTTAAAATATCCAAACCAATATTTGTCCAGTTCCATTTTACCAGCCTGTTCCATGCAGTGGCCACTCTACCAGTGAACCACTTAACACACCTTCCATTCTCACAGATATTTCCACGAAGGAAATCTGATGACGCTCTAGCATTTCCCGACAACCACAAACACCCCTAGAATTAGCTATCCCCATATGCCCAACATGTATGAGCAAGCTCACCTCCCAGACCACTGCAAAGGGTACTGCACAAGACCAATTGCTCTTAATCTTTCACAATAACTCAGACTTCCACTCTTAGGTAAGTCCTTAATTTGTTTGGACCAAAATACATTTTAAATATAAAATTGCGCTTATTATTTATTTTTTTATCAAGAATCAACTTAATGAGCTAAACAAAGTGTCGGGAGACCATCAATATGTGTACATGTGGTTTAAAACAGCCCATTTATTATATTTTTTTCTTTTTTCTTTTTTTTTTAAACCAAAAACTTCATTGCCGAGAATCATCTTGGAGGCTCCTCAGAGCCATTAAGCATTATCGTCACTGTGTCCCCACTACCATAGCAACCTGGGAGCATTTGTTTATGTTAGTGCATTTGTGTACTGCATACCAGAGGCACATGATGCACCTGAAGCAAAGCTTCACTTCACTGCATCTTCAAGCCTAAATTCCTTCCCTTTCAGTGAGGCAGCAGCCAGAAAGAACAGAGAGCAAACAGATAAAAAAAACTGCCAACAAGCCACCACAACAAGAGATAACACATTCTTCCAGCCTTCCCACCTCTAACTCAGCAGATGTACAAACAAATGATTCTTTGCCAAAGTATCCCAAATCACAATTTTATCCACCCCCTTCCACTGGATCCAGACTAAAACACCAAATGTCTCTTCCTAATACACAAGCATCAGTAAACCACAATCACAAGCCACAACCCACAGCTTCCTGGAGACATAAACGGCAACATACAACAGCTGGCAGACAGAGCTGCATCCACACACACCAGTCAGGCTTAATCAAACAGCACTCAAAGCTGTGATATCTGCTATAATTGATATTAACTATGTTTAGACAGAATAATAATGACATTTGTACTAGATGTCAGACACAGCTGCATCCACGCACACCATATCAGGATTGATCAAACAGCACTTGAAGATATGATGCCTGCCATAACTGATATTAACTATGTTTAGTCAGAATAATAACAGTTGCACTAGCTGCCAGACACAGCTGCATCCATGCACAACATATCAGGATTGATCAAACAGCACTCATAGCTGTGATACTTGTCATAATTGATGTTAACTATATTTAGACAGAATAATGATGACATGTATACTAAGAGCTTGCTAATATTATTTAACCAGGATATACATGACATTTTTAAATCATACTTTAACTGAAGAAGGCAGTCTCCATGACAGCATTTTTTTCAAAACACTCTACTGTTACTGCTATTATATATAATGTTAATTTGTTACATTTGAGTCTGAACTCTGATGAATGGTACCTTGTTGAATTAGTTAATTAATTACTTAAATTATTATAAGTAAAATCTATAAAAAATGAACAAGATAAGTATTCACTGAGTTCAAGTAGGGGAATAGAAAATTCTATGTGGTATATGTTGCTTTGTTTGGCTTATATATAATGTAAATAGTAAACCATCTTGACCTACCTTTGTTTGTGAAGAATTATTGGATTCTTTCAACATTCTGAATAAATCATTACTGTTTCTGAGTTGTTTAAGAAACCCTCCTTTTTTTAAAATAAAAACAGATGACAAGTGATGTGCCATATCAGCTGATACTTTGAGAGATATACCTTAGGATTCAGTAAGGTTCCATGCAGGAATAGCTTATTCCTGCATGGAAACTACCATTTAAGATCAGCACGGCAGCATGCCATGCATAGTTATGAGGGTGCACTGCCTCTGCTCCTAAATGGACATGGAGCATGGACAAGTGCAGGGAGTGTGTCTGAGAGCAGAGTTCTCACAATATACATGCCCCCCACAGTCAAAAATTGCCATTTGGCAATTACAATGAATGAGAACGCTCGTAGGTGGTTGCATACCTTTTAACTGTACAGATCTTTACAGAATGTCCAGATTTTTGGCTCATACTTTTGGCCTGTTCCTCATTTTTCATGGCAAATCTCTGGGATGATCTCAGGATCGAAGTTGGTAAATAATGGCATACATTTGAGTTTCAGACTTTAACTTTTTCAGAAAATTATGTTAAAACAAATCCTGTTACTCTAGCAACTTTCTTAAGTTTATAAGAGCAATATTTACAATATGTCCCTAGTTGTACCTCATTTTGTCAAGCTTTGCCAGATATTTTGCATGAAGTGGTTGAGAAGTATATTGGTTGCCACCTCTTCAAATGCCCAAAAGTGGGACTGTTAGTGTACAAACATCACATGTTGCAGGAGAAAGCACACCCTCAGCCATTGCAAAAGTCAAAGCCCCACTTCCCAGGAAAACCCTATGCTGATAGTAACTGAAACATACTAGGATGTCTGTCAAATGTGCAGATGTACAGCAATAAGTGAAATCTGCCCCTTCCTAGAGAAAATAACACTAGAATTTTTTTTTATCAAACAGATTAAATTTAACCATAACTGTGCAGGTTTGCCCATTGCTTAGCTATGCTTATTGTAGCATAAATAGCACAAGAGGGTAAATGGCAATATACATTCAGTAGAAGCCGTACTGCAATAGTGTAGTGGTCAGAGCAGTCACTTTGTGAGCAGTCATTCCCAGTTCGATCCTCACTGTAGTGAACTTCATTTTTCATGTGAAAGCAATTTATGAACGTTTTTATTTTGCTGTATAACCTACTAAATAACATATTTGTGAACTGGAGTACTGCATTAAGTGCAGATGTGAGGTGTCATTGTACTAATGTGGTAAAATCCACAGAAAAACACAAGTGCCTCATACAGTATATGTACACATGAATCAGGAATACTAAACACAATTATAATGTGTAATTAATGATGAACTCATGACATACAGCAAATAGTGTAAAAAATGTATAAAGTGTACAAATCTACCACTTTTGGCAGACCCATGTTTCATTTCTTTCTAAATTAGTATGGGGGTAAGTGGGAGTAAGCACATTTATGCAGCAGTAAGCGGGTTTAAGCCTGTTTGTGTGGGAGTAAGCAATGCCTACACAGGTTAAGCAATTTACAGGCTGTCTGTAGGAATATTTAACCGGAGGTTAGCATTGCTTACTGTCATGCAAACCAGCGCAAACCCGCTTACAACTGCTTAAAAGTGCTTTAATCACTCTGTATCCAACAGCCCCTGTTCTGCCCAGCAACAAAGTAAACAGCCCTTGAACATGGGAACCCGTACACTATAGTTTCAGCAGTTAACCAGTAAGCCATCACAGCTGTACATAAAATTGAAGTATACCCAAACAGATCCTCACCATAGCAAAATCAGAATTTACATGTGAAAGGAATCTATAAACAGTTTTATGTTGCATAACCTACTAAATAACATATCTATGTTAACTGGAGTACTGCATTAAGTCCAGATGTGAGGTCTCATTGTAATAAAGTGGTGAAATCCCCTGATAAACACAAGCATCCCATACAGTGTATGTACACATGAATCACGGATACTAAACAAATATATAACATGTAATGAATGATAAATCAATGCCAAACAGCAAATAGTGTGCAAATTTAAAAAGAAGCAATGCTAAGCATTGAACATCTTTACTTACTAGGTGTAAGCAATGCATAGCCCAGCTAAATCAATTTGCCCATTGGTGTGCCCCTTTAAGCAATGCCAACCTTAGGTAAGCAGGTTTGCCCATAGTTTAGTATTTTCAAAACCATCCAATCACGGCAAAGTACCGGAAACTGGCCCTATTTAAACCCCACAGGCGGGAATACATCTCATAACCAGTTGCAGCTTCCTCCTGTAGGCACAATGGATGGTGTCCAGGAAGGATCGCACTTCCCAGCACAGTGCTAGGGCATCCAGGAGTCCAAGGTCATGGCAAGACTCCTGGGTAAAGACCATGAAGAGAGACTGCTGTGGAGTCAGTACCAGGGTTCCCAGTATAAAGTGGAAGCCTGGGACCGTCTCACCTGTGACCTCACCAGTGCCACTGGCATCCCTCGAACTGGTGAGCAGGTCAGGCATCACTATGCCAACCTGAAATGGAGGAAGAGGGAGCCCTTGGGTCAGTGGATCCAAGAAGCTATGCAGGGTGATGACCCAGCAGTGTATAAGTACTCATTCTACTAACTGTTTAATAATTTCCATCTCATGTATATTATGGATTGGTATGGCTAAATATTCCTCTTATGTCTCTGACAGTGGCAGCAGAGTGGGCTGTGAATCAGGAAATCCACATGTGTAGGCTACAAAGGCTGTATCGCAAGGCAGGTTAGTAATAATCTTGCATGTACTGTCATAAAAAAATAAATCTAAAAGTTGTAGAAAGTTAGTTGCCAGTATAAAACCTGTATTGTGTATGGGATGTACTGAATAAACCAGACAATATGGCAGGAAGAGTCTCATATGGGTTGTATGTAAATAAAAGGGTAACAGCCTGGCAATAAAGATCTAACTCCTGGACTGCTTGTGTCTGGTATCATATGGCAATGTAGTGTTGCATTCTCTTAATAGTACTGTTGTATTAAGCACTGTTACCCACACTGTGCTATATAAATAAAATGTGTAGGAATGTCTGTATACGACTTTTGTAATCACAAGGTTATATTGTACAACTGAGGGAGACTTAGACAGAAAACAGTAAAACGATACACAGCAAAATTCAAATACCGCACTCAACTGAGATGTGAACTGTTGTGTTTTTAGCAGACACAGCCATGGTTCGAATCCTGGGAGTGGTAATAAGCTGCATGCAGAATCATACCCTTCAACTATACAGATTTTGTCAGAAAGTTAAAATAATTAGCTTCAATTTCCTGTATGTCACCCGCCCCCCATGGCAAATCAGTGGGATGATCCCAGAAGTTTAAGCAGCAAATAATGACATACAACTGATTGTCAGACATCATAACCATCAGAAATATATCTATAAGAACAAACCTGTCACTCTAGCAACTCACCAAAATGTTATGAGAGTAATATCCAAAGTATGTCCCATTTCTACCCCCATGTTGTTAAACTATGAACAGAGTGTGTGCAGTAACGGAGTGAGACATATGTGCATAATAATAACAGAATCTGGTAATATGTGTGACAACATTCAGGTAGTGTCAAGAATCATTCCCTCTACAGGTCTGTCAGATAAGAAAACTGTGCCTGGAAATAAAATATTGAAATCCTGGACTGGTGCTGTTTAGTCTGGTATTGTATGGCATTGTTAGTGTTGCAGTTTATTTGAATAATAATATACTACTCATCACTGTCACCCACACTGTGCTACATAATAAAACTGTTTAGGAATCCTTGTATAAGACTGTTGTAATTACAAGGTCAGAGTGTAAAACCATGGGAGACTTATAGACAGAAATCAGTGAAGAAATACACTGCAATATCTAAATAGCACACTCAACTCTGATGTACACTGTTTTATTTTTAGCAGACACAGCCATGTTCAAATCCTACAAGTGGTAGTAAGCTGTATGCAGAATCATACCCCTCAACTGTACAGATTTGTTCAGAATGTCCAGATAATTGGTCCATATCCGCTCCCTGTTACTGTATCCCCCTGGCAAATCAGTGTGAAGATCTCTGAAATTTAGGCAGCTTATAATGACATATAACTGAATGTCAGACCTGTAAATATTTAGAAAATGTATATGAAAACAAACCTGTCATTGTAGCAACTCACCAAATGTTTATGAGGGCAATTGTCAAAATATGTCCCAGTTCCACCTGCATGCTGTCAAGCCTTGACCAGAGGGTGTGCAATAAGAGATTGGGAGGTATGTGCATAACATCAACCTGGAATATGCGAATATGCGTAGAAACAGTCAGGTAGTTTTAACAAACAATACCGCCACAGGAATACCAGGTAAGAGGTGTATATTGCAGGTAAAACATAGTTCACATATGTATAGTTGTCTACAAATATACCACTGTCCAAACTAAGGCCATAGGGTAGTGTAATAATACCTGTAAGGTACAGATTACAGCAGTGACTAAGAAAGTAGTGAGAACTACAGGGATATACAAGTCGTTAATTGACATCACTCTCTCCCCCCACCATATCTGCAACAATAATCTAAATACACAATGTAATGGGTATGTGTGCAATTAAATCTACTGTTTGGACATATGTCCTATTGTTTGATAAATATTGAAATGTGTTTCTATGCATGTGCCATGTTGAAATACTCCCATATTGGCGTCAATGTAACCTGCATGCTGTTGTAATGGCAACTGTGGTTCCATATATGCATGTGTTCTGTTTCCTGTGCAGCTGTTTCATATCTGGTGTTTTGGGTTAATGGGAATATCTATGCATGCTGTTATACCTAATCCTGGAATGTGTTGACTATTACTAACCCACATATGTTTTAAAATTGAAACACCATAGCATGTTTGGAAAGGCCAGTTCCAGCGGACACACCTCTCCTACTTCATTTGACAGTGGCACTGGGTACCAGCACATCTGGGGCCCACCCCTGGACCTCCTCATCTGTTGGTCCTGTACCACCTTTGGGTGGAACCACCTCAGGGGATGGGACTCACCCCTCTGGGAGCAGATGCAGACAGAAAACTGTCACCCATCATCAGGTCCAGGGTCTGCTGTTTAGTGTGCTCCAAAAGGAGTTTGGAGATCAGCTACACCAACTTGAAGGCCACATGGTTTATTTAGAGAGTCAGCTTGACCATCTTATTCAGCCCCCAGCACAGCCACCTTGAGAGGAGAAGGTACAGTGGTGACTGCCCATGGGTGGGGACCTCAGTCTGACTGTTTCCATTTGAGGGCTCATGGGCTTCCCACTTCCAAACACCCCACCCCATCGAAGGTGTATACCCCTCACATGTGTCATATACTGCCCCTGTATGCTGTCTTGTCTGTCATCCTACCCAACCTACCTCCCCACATATACCTACTATCCCTCCCCAACATCCCACTCTGACCTTAAAAAAAAGAAGAAAAGGGCAATCTTTTCCCCAAAAAAATCTTGCCCCATACATAGCTCTCCATTTCACACACGTGTCCACTGGACACATGTAATCTGGTTTAATTGGCTTCACAGCGTATTATTGTTGACCTCACTCCTCTCTCAGGGGTTGTGTCCAAATCTTCCTCCAAATTAGTGTATATGCACAGCTGTTGCTGTAGAAGAAATGGGCAGCTATGGACTTTCCCTATACCCATCCTGCACATCCCTAGCTATTTTCCCTATTGTATTTCCCTCTTTGTGCTCCCTTTTCACCAATTTCCTATCACCCCTCTTTCTTTTCTTTTAAAGAAATTAGCGTGGTGGTAAGTGGGGGTAAGCACTTTTAAGCAGCAGTAAGTGGGATTAATCATGTTTGCGCTGGGGTAAGAAATGCCTACACACAGGATAAGAAATTTAGAGGCTAACTGAGGGTATAAATATTTAACTGGAAGTTAGCATTGCTTACCAACATGAAAATCCATGCAAATCCACTTACAACTGCTTAAAAGTGCCTTAATTACTCTGTATCCAACAGCCGTTGTTCTGCCCAGCAACAAAATAATCAGCCTTTGGAAGTCCCGAACCCAGAACCCCGCACATCATTGCCAAAGTTAGTTACCACTAATGTATCTCAGATATAAATAATTATGATGTTTTCTCAAACATATCATCCAGCACAGTCATTCAACAGTAGAGGAAATGTATTTATATATGTAGATGCATGTCTACATATATATATATATATATATATATATATATATATATATATATATATATATATATATATATATATATATATATATATATATATATATCGGAGAACACAACAAATACATATATGATCAAAGGTACCGTTAATGGGGGTGAGGGGGCCCAATTTAAGTACCTCTTGTAATTATTGATATCATCCCCTCCTTCACAGCCAAACATATCTGGTTTGCAACACAATACCAACAGATGCAAGTCTCATACCCAGGACCCTACACAACATAGCAACAAGTAATCCATCTCACCTGTATGATGTCAGGATGGTATCAATAATATATCATGCAGAACAGCCTGTCTACCATAGGGAATGTACAATGTGGAAGCAGTAAACATCCCAATGATACATATACATACACATATATGTATATATATATATATATATATATATATATATATATATATATAATTTTATATATTTATTTATATATATACATACACACATATACATATATCACTACGTATAGATATGTATAGGAAGATACATATTCAGAGGGTGCACAGCATATTGAACAGCCGGTATTCCTACAGTTGCCAACTTTTAAAATGGACACTGTTTGATTCTCTCATACAAAAGACAATTATTGCATGAAACATATACCTACAGAGAAGTCAAAGGATATGACACCACACACAGGTTTGCATACATAAGAAATGTTTATTTGTGAACTATTTCAGTTGCATATGCCATTTCATGTAGCTGTTAGGTGTTTGAAATACATACTAACTGAGTAATGCAACCCTCAAGCAAAACATTTTATACAGTAATCTGAAAGCATAACATATGTTGCTGTCCAGGCCAAGGCCTTCAAGTAGTACAACAATAAAGAAACACTGGCCTGGGAGATAAGAATCAATCAGCAGTAATTAATGCAGATGTAGTTCAGAAGCCCCCAATTACACTCTGTACTCAACCTCTAGGGGGAAAAGAATTAAGTTGTCACAATGAAGATGTATCTGTTACATAACAATGCTTAACTTAAAACATCCCTATCACACTGACAGACAGAACTGTCTGTAAGACAGTAAGCACAAGCCCACCAATGTTCCCAATGTATGAAAATGTACAGCCATATACCTTAAGGTGTCTTACTACTGATATCCCTCACATGTTATAACAGCCTAGGTTATATATGGTGCATACCCCTCCCTCATAGAATGACTTACAGGGGCATATAACAGTGTTACATACACTGACCTCTGGACTGTAAAAGGCCGCACACATTTTGTCCAGCTGTAACCCACATATATATGGACTCTACCCCACAATATGTGTGGGGCTCCACAACATCACTGGAATGATGGCAGGAATGCCAGCATGACATAATGATAGGCCACTGCTAAACAACCTCTTACTGCATGACATATGGACAAAGCCTGGTATATAGGTGGAGGACAGAGGCTGAAACACAGGGCCATATTTGCAATATTGTTGTTATACACTGAGAAAGTTGCTGGTGTTACAGGATTGGTTGTAACATACCCTTTGTCAAAGGAAAAATATACTTTAAAAATTATCAAAACACGGTAGGTTCAGGTTAAGGCACTTTAATCTTGCAGCAAGGAGACAAAAACATACTAATACAGAGTTTGCCTAACCAGAAACAGGAAATACATTCATTTTTATAGATTCTCAAATTAATCTTGTCCTACCATGCTGACGTAACAGGTTACCACCTTTTCATCATCATCTGCTGACCATCTTTCCCATGAATTTCTGCTGATTTAAACAATTTTTATGTGAAACTTCCTGAGGAAAACAACATGGCCTTGGTTACTTTCAGTTAGATACTTGTTATGTTACATTTAAGATAGCACAATGCCAGCAGTTAATTTCTCTAATAATCCTTCATCTACTTTATCTCTAAATTACTACAGCTGCAGAGGTTCCCATCCTCTGGACAAAGCTGTTTGTCTAGAATCATTACATTTACAACATAAAGCATTGTTCATTCATTTACTTCTGACCTAGCAGATTAAACACCTGCTTCTCAAGTACATTTCCACAAGGCATAAACAAGAATATTGCTGTGCTAGCAGTTACTAGGTCAGAGGGCAACTTGCAAGTTTCAGAAAGCATACTGCAGTTTTCAAAAGGCATCTTTTTCAGTCTCATATGAGACTCAATTTATATAAAACACAGTGCATGAAAAATAGAATGAAAAGCGTATTAAAATACTTGATTATTAATTTGGCATTAAGCATACACACATTAATACATATTTTTCTAACATTTCCCTCCTGTTAATACCTTTTATTCTATTTTCAAAAAAAGAATAAACAGCTTGCTTCTTTTCCTAACCTCTTCCATTCATGATTTGCATTTAAGAAAGTCACTCAGTTTAAACTTTTATGAAAGTGTTTCACATTCTAGCAGCTCTTCAAATTCAGTACTTTGATACCTAGTCTCAGATACAGATATATCTATGAATTCTTTAATTAATCTCTTCATGCAGGGGATTCCACAACAAATACAAACTCCTATTAGGAGTAATCCTACCCCAATAGAAATCAATATGTTCATAAAAATGGAGCCCCACCCCCAAAGGCATTCTAGAAAAAATCTGTCAGAGGGTTTGGGCCTGGCTTGGTCATGGATGACACTTGCTGAATCACCTCGAGATGATCGTTAATCTCATGCTGATGGTCAGGAATAAACGCACAGCATTCTTCTTTGATCAAAGCGCAAGTTCTGCCTCTCGCCGCTAGGGTGAAGTCAAGAGCCATTCGGTTTTGGAGCACTACAGTTCTCATGGCATTCAGTTCATCAGTTATCAGTTCAAGGGCAGAAAAAGTCGCATTACTCATTATTTTGAGAAGTTTGGACAGTTTTCACAGCTCCCATGTTGATTTAACTCCGCCATACATGGGTGATATACCTGCCCAGGATATAACAGCATCACTCAAATCCATGTGCACAAGTTTGGTTCCCACATCACGATGGTCTTTCCACCCTGCTTCAATTCATCCCACTGGATTCTCAGGTTTCTTAACAGTCTTTTTGGTCACGTCTCGAGTATTTCAAATACTCCCCTGAGGCAAAGCTGCAGTGTGTCGGATGGCCGGAACCAGGTACCCCAAAAAACAACTGCCAGACCAATTCTCAGGTAACCATTTATATGCCTTTTTACCACACACAAAATAACAGTCTTCTACCTTAGTTATTACTTTGTTACGAAATGACTGCCCTGCATGAAACATTTTCCTGTCTATTACAGATCACTGTTTGAAAAGTACAGGATTGCATTGTACCTGATCAAGAGTCTTATGCATAGATTTCAAAAATGAGTCATAATCTGTACTACAAGATCCACTCAAATCATTTGGTTTTCTATAACATTTATACTGTACTGTAACGTTGCATTTGCTCCATCCAACTTGGATGGTATCATTTTTATAGAAACATACAATTCCTTTTTGTGTCTCAGGCAAATACAGTGCTACCTTATCTTGTGCTTTAATAGCAACTGTGTCAAAAACTAGATTTTCCCAGGTCTCATTGAACCCTAGGGGGATAGCAGTCATTAATAAACCCCCGTATGCTGTTGGTACGGCCGTACAGACCCAGCAGTTTGAAACATTAAAAGTCTCTGCGTATACACGTGTAATTGCCTGATAAGTGTTAAAGTTCGGATGCCAGTCTATGTTTGGTTCATTACGTCTAATCAGTTCAACCTTTGTGGCAGGAAAAAGGAACGACCACAACAAAAAGAACTCCACAATTTACCGACCGGACCCCAAAGGCTCGAACAAAACGAACAGGAAGGTACCAGAAATGCTCGTACCACCAATGTCTTTCTAATAGCACCAAAACACCTCACAACTCAGCCGATGTTCTTTCTAGTTGCACCAAAACACCTCAAAAGTCAGCCGATAATATAAAACAGCTTTAATGTCATAAAATACCAAAATTGCAGTACATGGGTTTAGCGCTTTCATCTACTGCAGGTAGACTTCATCAGAACCAATTAAAACCAATTGCAACAGGTCTTTTAAAGCAATTTTGGCGCCAAAAGTCTTACTTGGGAATATATAATCATAGAAAATATATATAAAAAATAAAATTATATAAATACAAAACTGATGTTGATAATGCTCAATATAACACAACAATGTGTTTAAACAATATATTTAAAAAACATATAAAAATTCATACAACTGTCTATACAAGATGTAATATAATATAACACTCTATATAATGATATAAATAGTTAACTTAAATAAACACATATGGACATGATGTTACAACTTGCTCTCCTTAAGTATCATATATATTTTATTAAACAAATGATGAGTCACTTGTGAATTGTATATAAATATATATATAAATATATTGATGTATTGATGTATTAACCAACCCCGAAACAATGTAAACTGGGGAATGGGGTCCCAGGGGGGAATGGAAATAAATTCTAGCCACGGTCCAAAATTAAAAAAGGTTTGATACTTATGTGTTCATTTAGACCTGGCCAGGAAGTGGCATCACATAAAATCTGCCATTTAGTCTCAAGACAGGACAAACCTGTCTTCCAGTCTCCACCATAATCACTAACCCCTATTTGGTCAATAATGGAGAATTTAAAACTATGATGGGCTCCTTTTTCACTTATATGTTTACTTAAAGCATTGTTCAAGTCTACCTTTTTGATTTTATACAAATGTTCGTAGATACGGGTTTTGAGTTTCCTTTCCGTCTTTCCAATGTAGAAACCTTGACAGCTGGAACAGGTTGCCAAGTACACCACTCTCGTGGAATTACAGTTGCCTTTCTTACCAAAACATTTAGTTCTATTGTTGTTGGAGAGTTTGGTGATGTTACTCTCATTGATGTACTGGCAATATCTACAATTCCCACATTTGTGTGTGTGTTCTTCTTTAGATCTTGTCATCTCCTTTTTCTTTCCCCCCTCAACTATCCTCTTGATGTTGAATGAAGTTTTGTACACACTAGTGGGATGTAAACCCAAGACCGATGTAATATCCTCTGAGCCTAGAAAGATATCCCAATGCCTGTGCAAAATCTGCTTCACTAAATTAGAATAGGGATTAAACATGATAACACAAACCTTGTTTCTATCACCTATCAATTGTTTATGTGTGTTGTTCCCTGTAAATGTACCTCCTAATAAGGGGATGTATTTGTTTCCCCACAACCTGATGACATATTGGGACACATCTGTTACCATCTCCTTAGGGTACCCTCTAGTAAGGAACATATTAGCCACAATATCCATCTGTTCCTCCATATCCTGTCTCATAGAACACATTCGGGCCACCCGAATGCATTGTCCCTTGATGATGTTACGAAAGATAAACGGAGGGTGACAACTGTCAAATTGTATATAATCATTAGAGAAGGTGGACTTCCTAAAAATTTTAGATTGAAAACCCTCGCTAGTTGAGCTGATATAGGTATCAAGGTATGGAATGCCCACCTTCTCCACCTTGTATGTGAATCTTAAAAAGTCGGTGGTACTGTTGATGTATGCTATGAAATTGGGTATATCTTCTTTTGGCCCTTTCCAGATGATAAACAGGTCGTCCAAAAAACGTGTATAAAGGGCAATATGTCTATAAAATTCACTGGATTTGACGTAGACCTCCTCCCACTCCAACATTACAAGATTCGCGAAAATGGGGGCACAAGATGACCCCATCGCAACTCCTCGAATCTGTTTGAAAAATTCTCCTTGAAACTGGATGTAATTGTGTGAGAGGACCAGTCCCATCATATCGAGTATCAAACAAATCTTGTCCCATGTAAGGTCAGAGTATTTCCTTAAGCTATTTTCAAAAAACTCTAGACCAGTAGTGTAGGGGATACATGAGAATAAATCCTGAACATCTATCGTAATATAGGTTAGATCACATGACCATACATCTTGTTTTAATGTACACAAAAAATCCCAAGAATCTTTAGTTAAATGGGGGACTTTGTTGTAAATGTGTTTACACCAAAAATCAATAGCTACCCCTATATTGAAGGTTTTTGATCTGGAGCCAGAAATAATAGGTCTAAAAGGGGGATTTTCAACACTCTTGTGGATCTTAGGTATCCCCACTATTCTGGCCAGTATGGGATGTTCCGTTCTAATAAACCCGTATTCTTCGTTTGTGATACGGTTGTCTAATAGATATTCCTCAATTACAAGATCTATTCTATGGTAGCCAATATTGATCTGATTGAGAGATGTCTGTTCATAGTTACCGGAATCAAATAAAAGGTCTTGAATGGCCTTGTTGTATGCTGTCGTATCGTATACAACCAAGCCACCCCCCTTGTCCGGTTTCATAATTCTTATGTCACTGTTGGCCACAATATGGTCCAAACATTCCCTTTCACCCTTAGTTAGATTGTCACAAAAATCTGGACAATGATTGGCACCTCTCCGGATATTTCCGTACAAATGATATATATCTTTACATACCATACGTTCATAGTTACCCACTTGTGCATTATTAACAGGAATATACGTACTTTTTCTCACTAATGCTTTAGGTGCCTCAATCCTAATGTTGTCCTTAAATTGTATAGCTAATTGAAGTCTACGACAATACAATTTGACTTCTTTGATGGTATCTACCAGATTGAACCTAGCTGAAGGGATAAACTTCATCCCCTTACTGAACAAGCTGAAAAAATCTTGTGAAATATACATGTCAGTGAAATTATACACTTTAAAACCTTTATAAGAATAAATAAAAACTTTGTTCGTATTCCTTACCCCTTCCAAAGATAGATGAAAGTTAGAGGAATTACCTACACTACCATCTGATATAAGAAGGGTGGGTAAAGTGGGTGACGAATTGTAAGAATTTCCTTTATCCACAGGTATTGCACCTGGGCCCTTTATCTCCTTTGGCGATGTATAGGGGCCTGATGGAACCTTCCCCCCTGAAAATTTTCGTCTTCTCCTGTTCTTCTGTTTCCACCCCTTTCCCTTCCTATATTTGGTTCATTTGTTCTCGTTCTATTCTGGGTAGGGTGTGGCCATATATATGCCCTGTCAGTTCTATACGCCTTCATGTCCCTATCCAATTTGTCAAGTTTCCTGTTATAGATTTCATGTGCCTTGGCTTTAGCCACTCTGAACTGTTTTTCAAACAAATCCTGCCAATAATCAAATTCTGGGTCCTGAGTTATTTCTTCACATAACTGTTCAATGTCCATGACTAGTCCTCCTATTTTTTCATCATTGAATTTCATGAACAGTTTAACAAATTCAAGCCCAAAGTTGTCAAATAGATTGTTGAATTCAAACATCACTGTCTCACTGTAAAGTATCCCCAGTGGAAGTTTAAAGAATCTCAAACCTCTGGGCACAATTTTTAATAACAAGCATTTTTCTAAATAGCCATTGTCAATTTTTGCCCCTTTAATCTGTACTAATTTTTTGCCCAATAAATATATTTTGGCTTTTAAAGAATCATTATAAGATTTCACATTTCTGTCATCACATTTGCTTCTTATATCCATATTATTACTAAAATCATATTCATCACACATAAAATTCTTCACAACATCAGTGTTATAAAGTCCAACATATTTATTGTTGTTGTTACCATTGCTGGTATAACTATTAGGTAAAATATTGCTCTTCGCTATAGCTTCAACAGTATACCGAACGGCCAAGTTTTTAAAAACACAGCAAAAACGCCGCAAGCACGCTCAAATGCGGATAATAAAGAAACTGATTTCCAGCTCCTAGACGAAGGAGACTTCACATTTGACTTTAGTTTCTTCCATTCCAGGGAAGAAACATTACGTATGGGCGCCAAGCCCAAACAGAAGGAAAAGATGAAAACATACTCATCCATGGTGAACAGAAGGGGCATTCAACATCAAGGTACTGTAATTAATGACAATATCAGTAGCCCTTCTGTAAGGACAAAGATAAAGAACATTAAGAGCAATATTTTACCTAATAGTTATACCAGCAATGGTAACAACAACAATAAATATGTTGGACTTTATAACACTGATGTTGTGAAGAATTTTATGTGTGATGAATATGATTTTAGTAATAATATGGATATAAGAAGCAAATGTGATGACAGAAATGTGAAATCTTATAATGATTCTTTAAAAGCCAAAATATATTTATTGGGCAAAAAATTAGTACAGATTAAAGGGGCAAAAATTGACAATGGCTATTTAGAAAAATGCTTGTTATTAAAAATTGTGCCCAGAGGTTTGAGATTCTTTAAACTTCCACTGGGGATACTTTACAGTGAGACAGTGATGTTTGAATTCAACAATCTATTTGACAACTTTGGGCTTGAATTTGTTAAACTGTTCATGAAATTCAATGATGAAAAAATAGGAGGACTAGTCATGGACATTGAACAGTTATGTGAAGAAATAACTCAGGACCCAGAATTTGATTATTGGCAGGATTTGTTTGAAAAACAGTTCAGAGTGGCTAAAGCCAAGGCACATGAAATCTATAACAGGAAACTTGACAAATTGGATAGGGACATGAAGGCGTATAGAACTGACAGGGCATATATATGGCCACACCCTACCCAGAATAGAACGAGAACAAATGAACCAAATATAGGAAGGGAAAGGGGTGGAAACAGAAGAACAGGAGAAGACGAAAATTTTCAGGGGGGAAGGTTCCATCAGGCCCCTATACATCGCCAAAGGAGATAAAGGGCCCAGGTGCAATACCTGTGGATAAAGGAAATTCTTACAATTCGTCACCCACTTTACCCACCCTTCTTATATCAGATGGTAGTGTAGGTAATTCCTCTAACTTTCATCTATCTTTGGAAGGGGTAAGGAATACGAACAAAGTTTTTATTTATTCTTATAAAGGTTTTAAAGTGTATAATTTCACTGACATGTATATTTCACAAGATTTTTTCAGCTTGTTCAGTAAGGGGATGAAGTTTATCCCTTCAGCTAGGTTCAATCTGGTAGATACCATCAAAGAAGTCAAATTGTATTGTCGTAGACTTCAATTAGCTATACAATTTAAGGACAACATTAGGATTGAGGCACCTAAAGCATTAGTGAGAAAAAGTACGTATATTCCTGTTAATAATGCACAAGTGGGTAACTATGAACGTATGGTATGTAAAGATATATATCATTTGTACGGAAATATCCGGAGAGGTGCCAATCATTGTCCAGATTTTTGTGACAATCTAACTAAGGGTGAAAGGGAATGTTTGGACCATATTGTGGCCAACAGTGACATAAGAATTATGAAACCGGACAAGGGGGGTGGCTTGGTTGTATACGATACGACAGCATACAACAAGGCCATTCAAGACCTTTTATTTGATTCCGTAACTATGAACAGACATCTCTCAATCAGATCAATATTGGCTACCATAGAATAGATCTTGTAATTGAGGAATATCTATTAGACAACCGTATCACAAACGAAGAATACGGGTTTATTAGAACGGAACATCCCATACTGGCCAGAATAGTGGGGATACCTAAGATCCACAAGAGTGTTGAAAATCCCCTTTTAGACCTATTATTTCTGGCTCCAGATCAAAAACCTTCAATATAGGGGTAGCTATTGATTTTTGGTGTAAACACATTTACAACAAAGTACCCCATTTAACTAAAGATTCTTGGGATTTTTTGTGTACATTAAAACAAGATGTATGGTCATGTGATCTAACCTATATTACGATAGATGTTCAGGATTTATTCTCATGTATCCCCTACACTACTGGTCTAGAGTTTTATGAAGATAGCTTAAGGAAACACTCTGACCTTACATGGGACAAGATTTGTTTGATACCGATATGATGGGACTGGTCCTCTCACACAATTACATCCAGTTTCAAGGAGAATTTTTCAAACAGATTCGAGGAGTTGCGATGGGGTCATCTTGTGCCCCCATTTTCGCGAATCTTGTAATGTTGGAGTGGGAGGAGGTCTACGTCAAATCCAGTGAATTTTATAGACATATTGCCCTTTATACACGTTTTTTGGACGACCTGTTTATCATCTGGAAAGGGCCAAAAGAAGATATACCCAATTTCATAGCATACATCAACAGTACCACCGACTTTTTAAGATTCACATACAAGGTGGAGAAGGTGGGCATTCCATACCTGGATACCTATATCAGCTCAACTAGCGAGGGTTTTCAATCTAAATTTTTAGATAGTCCACCTTCTCTAATGATTATATACAATTTGACAGTTGTCACCCTCCGTTTATCTTTCGTAACATCATCAAGGGACAATGCATTCGGGTGGCCCGAATGTGTTCTATGAGACAGGATATGGAGGAACAGATGGATATTGTGGCTAATATGTTCCTTACTAGAGGGTACCCTAAGGAGATGGTAACAGATGTGTCCCAATATGTCATCAGGTTGTGGGGAAACAAATACATCCCCTTATTAGGAGGTACATTTACAGGGAACAACACACATAAACAATTGATAGGTGATAGAAACAAGGTTTGTGTTATCATGTTTAATCCCTATTCTAATTTAGTGAAGCAGATTTTGCACAGGCATTGGGATATCTTTCTAGGCTCAGAGGATATTACATCGGTCTTGGGTTTACATCCCACTAGTGTGTACAAAACTTCATTCAACATCAAGAGGATAGTTGAGGGGGGAAAGAAAAAGGAGATGACAAGATCTAAAGAAGAACACACACACAAATGTGGGAATTGTAGATATTGCCAGTACATCAATGAGAGTAACATCACCAAACTCTCCAACAACAATAGAACTAAATGTTTTGGTAAGAAAGGCAACTGTAATTCCACGAGAGTGGTGTACTTGGCAACCTGTTCCAGCTGTCAAGGTTTCTACATTGGAAAGACGGAAAGGAAACTCAAAACCCGTATCTACGAACATTTGTATAAAATCAAAAAGGTAGACTTGAACAATGCTTTAAGTAAACATATAAGTGAAAAAGGAGCCCATCATAGTTTTAAATTCTCCATTATTGACCAAATAGGGGTTAGTGATTATGGTGGAGACTGGAAGACAGGTTTGTCCTGTCTTGAGACTAAATGGCAGATTTTATGTGATGCCACTTCCTGGCCAGGTCTAAATGAACACATAAGTATCAAACCTTTTTTAATTTTGGACCGTGGCTAGAATTTATTTCCATTCCCCCCTGGGACCCCATTCCCCAGTTTACATTGTTTCGGGGTTGGTTAATACATCAATACATCAATATATTTATATATATATATTTATATACAATTCACAAGTGACTCATCATTTGTTTAATAAAATATATATGATACTTAAGGAGAGCAAGTTGTAACATCATGTCCATATGTGTTTATTTAAGTTAACTATTTATATCATTATATAGAGTGTTATATTATATTACATCTTGTATAGACAGTTGTATGAATTTTTATATGTTTTTTAAATATATTGTTTAAACACATTGTTGTGTTATATTGAGCATTATCAACATCAGTTTTGTATTTATATAATTTTATTTTTTATATATATTTTCTATGATTATATATTCCCAAGTAAGACTTTTGGCGCCAAAATTGCTTTAAAAGACCTGTTGCAATTGGTTTTAATTGGTTCTGATGAAGTCTACCTGCAGTAGATGAAAGCGCTAAACCCATGTACTGCAATTTTGGTATTTTATGACATTAAAGCTGTTTTATATTATCGGCTGACTTTTGAGGTGTTTTGGTGCAACTAGAAAGAACATCGGCTGAGTTGTGAGGTGTTTTGGTGCTATTAGAAAGACATTGGTGGTACGAGCATTTCTGGTACCTTCCTGTTCGTTTTGTTCGAGCCTTTGGGGTCCGGTCGGTAAATTGTGGAGTTGGTTGTTTTATTCACTGTTATCGAGTTGACAACAAAAAGAACAGTGTGATTAATATTTCAATGAAAACGATCATACAAGTTTTCTGAGGTTGCTCAATGTCTCTACTCCCTCTGTACCTGGCCATTTTGTTCTTGTTGTGCAACGGTAACAAGGTTTTTATCCAGTTCAAAGTTTTTAACCAGTTTACAATGCATCAAATGAATCCAGGAAGCTCGCTCCGCGATCTTGACTGCAGTGGGTGTTGACAGTAGTACTTGGTACGGACCTTCCCACTTCGGAGAACTCCAATTTTTTTGCTTCACAATCTTCACCCAGACCCAGGTGCCTGGGGCTACTGGTGCTTCGGATTTCGGTTGCTCTTTATCTGAAACAGAATTTAACTGCAAAAGTTTGTTATTCAAAAATCGCCTCATATATCCTGCAAGTGAATTGTCAGCCTCCTGCTCTGTAGACATGAGAGGTTTCCACTGAGGTGTATAATATGCCCTCCCAAACAAAGTTTCAAAAGGAGTTAATTCCTTCACATTTGGAACAGTTCTCATACTCAACAGTGCTAAAGGCAAACAGTGCACCCAGTTTTTCTGTGTCTCCTCTATCAACTTCCTAAGTTTGTTCTTCAATACCCCATTATGCCTCTCTACTAGCCCTGCAGATTGGGGGTGATAAGCACAGTGATTCTTTAACGATATCCTGAAATAACGACTAAGTTGCTGAATCGTTTGGTTCATGAAATGTGTCCCGTTATCACTATAAATCTTTTCCGGTATACCAAATCTGGGTATAATTTCTTTAACAAGGACCTTTGCAACAGTAGCTGCATCTGGATTTTTAGTTGGAAATGCTTCTACCCATTTGGAAAACATGTCTATAATAACAAGGCAATACTTCTTATTTTCAATTCTATGAAATCCATACAAATAGTATGGAACGGATATGGTGGTGTAGGAAAATTCCCTCGTTTAGGCTTCAACTCCCCTTGTGCATGATGCTTGTTACAAACATGGCATGCTGCACAAACATTTTTTGTATAATTTGTAAATCCGTAGGTTGTAAACACTCGATTCACTAACTGTACCATCCCCCCTGTTGAGACATGGCTCTGCCCATGGCTCAACAATGCTGCATATCTAAATAAATTAGATGGCAAAATCGGTTTCTTTTCCTTGGAGATGTACAGTCCCTTTTCGAGGATTGCTCCTCATTTTATCCACTTCTGTTTCTCAATATTTGTAGTAAGTGTCTGCATTGTTTTTAACATTTCTAAATCTAAAGTCTCTGAGGGTTGTAATTCCTCACTCAAAAGAAAAGTTTCTGTGGCTGAGGCTGCCTGCTTTGCAGCTGCATCAGCCCGTGCATTACCTTTTGAAATTCTATCCTGTTGTTTCGTATGAGCTATGCATTTGCAAATAGCTACTTTTTTAGGTAACTGAATTGAATCTAACAAGTCTAAAATAAGTTGCACATGATTGATCGGTTTACTAGTAGATGTTATCATTCCTGTATTTTTCCACTGTTGCACAAAAATAGAAAAAGCATACTGACTGTCAGTATAAATGTTCACTTTCTTACCTTTTGCTAAGGTACATGCCCTTGTTAAGGCAATCAATTCCGCCGCTTGTGCGGATAAGTTGTGTGGTAAAGATTTTGCTTCTAAAGTTTCAGTATCAGAAACGACTGCATACCCCACTAGAGTCTGTCCTGTAGGACCCCTCCTTCACGAGCCATCCACATAACATGTCACCTCGGCATCATCCAAGGGAACATCCGTAAGGTCTTGTCTAGGTAATGTCTTTTGCTCAATCTCCTGCAGGCAGCAGTGTGGTTTGCCATCTGCAGGGGTTGGAAGCAAAGTTGATGGATTCAAAGTTGTGCATCGTTCAATTGTCATATGAGGTTGGCTCAACAGTATGGTCATACAGGAAAGATGCCTAGCTGGAGAAAGATATGCTACTTTTTCTTGCAGTAAAATAATTGCGACTGCATGAGGCACTCTCAATGTGAGAGGGTGGAATAACACTACCGAGGCTGAAGCCTGCACTGCCATTGCAGCTGCAACTACTGCTTGTACACAATGGGGCAAAGATCACGCCACTGGGTCTAACTGTGATGAATAGTAAGCTATGGGGCATTGTTTGTCCCCATGTTTCTGTGTCAATACTGATGTCATATAACTTTGCTTACAATCTACAGTTTGGATAAACTGCTTGTTATAGTTTGGTAATCCTAGAATTAAGGATGATGCTATCAATTGTTTCAGCTTACAGAAAGCTGCTTCTGCTTCAGGTGTCCATTGTAATAAATTTTGTGCTGCCATCAGCTTTTTAAATATTAAATCGGCCAATGGAGCAGATTCCAAAGCGTAGTTTGGTATCCAACTCCGACAAAAATTAGTAGTTTCCAGGAAGGACATCACTTCCTTCTTGGTAGTTGGTCTAGGTGCTTGTAAAATTGCTATTTTTCTGTCTTCATCTAATATTCTACCTTCTTTGGATATTACATATCCCAAGTACTTAACTTGTTTTCTCCAAAGCTGTAACTTGTCTTTATTCACTTTGCGACCTTGAGTAGCTAAAAATTGTAATAAAGCTATTGTGTCCTCCTTGCATTCTTGCTGGGTGGGGGCTGCCAGCAGAATGTCGTCTACATAAAGTAGAATCTGACTACATTTCGGTGGAATAAATCCCGCCAGGTTGCTTGCCATTTCCTGTGCAAATATTGTTGGACTTTCACAATATCCCTGTGGTAATCTTGTATATGTGTACCGCTTCCCCTGAAATGTAAATGCAAACCGATATTGGCTGTCAGGGTGTATCGGTATCAAGAAAAATGCATTACTAATGTCTACCACTGAAAAATATTTTTGCCCTGGCTTTAAATCATTCAGTAAGGTGTGTGGATCTGGCACCGTTGGTGCCCTGGGTATAACTGCATTATTTACAGCTTGTAAGTCTTGGACCATACGCCATTCCCTGTTTGCTTTCCGGACAGGAAATAGACGTATATTACACGGTGAATCAGGAGATTCTATTAAGACTGCTTCCTTAAGTAAGGCTGCTATGATAGGCTTGATTCCTACCTCTGCATCCTTTCTCAAGGGATACTGTCTTTTCTGGGGTCTAAATGCTGACTTTGGCGTTATGGTAACTGGTCCTGCTGTTCGTATAAGTCCTACGTCTGATTTCCCTGCTGACCAGAGAACATCTGGTATGTCTCGCAAGGCTTTTTCCTTTTCTTCCAATAAGAGTAATACTCAGCTATTCTCACTAGCCTGTGAATGTACAGCTGGGTGTGTCTGTGTAATCCAATTTAATTTCTGTTTCTGTACTCCTTGTTCGGAGAGCTCTGATTCTGTCTGCTTCTCCCACCTTCTGACTTTTTCACCTAAGTCTGCCCATTTTAAAGTTTTGTTTTTAGTTAAACTAACATGTGGCAGTCGATTAGATTTGTAAAGTGCTAAAAATTCCTGGGGCAATGAACAGCTTGCTACACTGCTCCCCTCTGCATCCCAGTACAAGTTTTGCAATACTAGCCTGTTTGCATGGTTCTGAAACAATTCTTGTTCATAATCTTTATCAGGTCCTGGTCTGTTACAGTAATATAGAGTACAATGCAACAAATGCTGTTTTTCAATGTCGAGGGAGGGGAACTTGCTGATGGCTACATTCATCAGTTCTTCGGTTACTGCCCCTGGACCAGTTGTAACCAAGTCCTGGCTGTACCAATAATACATTTCACCCTCCGGTCGCACTACAAAAGTATCCATTTGTCGCTGTGCTTCCATTTCCTGAATGGTTGGAACTACGGCTATGCCAAATATCTGCATCAAGTCTCTACCCAAAAGATTTACTGGGCATTTTGCAGAAACTACAATTTTGCTTTTCTGGGTCATCCCTGAAATGGGGTCTCTTATTGTTATGTCATGGGAGAGTGGCTCCCGGTACAGCTGTCCATTGGCTGCTTTCACTAGTATATAGTCTGGTGATTCTGTATCTTCCGGTAACTTGGAAGGGTGTGTCAGGGTCTGTGAAGCCCCTGAGTCACACAAAAATTTAACTTCCCTCCCCTCTACCAGAAGCGTCACTTCCGGTTTTGTGTCTGCTAAGTAAAGCTCTAAGCTCAAAAGAGCTAGGTCTAAAATTTCATCTTCTTCTATTTCTGTGAATTCATATACATCCTCTACTCCTTGTGTCACATCCTCTACTCCTGCTATCATATTTGTACTTACTTTTTCTTGCTTACTCTCTTTCAATGATTCCTGACTATCATATAGTCATTCCTCATCCTCCTTATCTTCTGTAGTCGCCTTCTTGTTTAACCTACAATCCCTTGCTAGATGTCCTTTTTTCCGCACTTAAAACATTCACCCTTTTTCTTTCTTTCTTCGAAATCTTCTGATCGTTTGTCAGATTGTTTATTCCCCTGGGTATTTTTCTTACCCTTTTTCCCAGTTTGTACTACAAATACTTCTGACCCATCTTCTGCCGAAAATACTTGAGTTTTCTTTTTACTATTAAAATGTCTTTCTGCATGTCTAGCATATTCAAGTAATGGCTGTAGTCTACTTGTTCCATGATCTACCATATGCTTTGTAATAAAGCTACTAATGGGAGTTATACTACCCTTCAAGAATGCGTTCTTTAACTGTTGTTCATATGAGGAATCATGTGTCTGGTTTTCTGGTATCTGCATTCCACAGTGATTATTAAAACACTTTAACAGTCTAGCATAATATCTATCAACTGTTTCACCTTCCTGTTGAATGCATTGATTAATGCAAGTCCAATCAGCCCTAGGCTTCCACTTTTCAGAGATTCGGTCTGTTGGACCTTTCACTCTGCCACCCAGTTCTGCATTAGTATGTGGGAGTGGTCTAAGTTGTGCGTCACGAGGATTCCAGTCGCCACTAATCATGTGCCAATCTGGACCCACAATTTGTCTAACTACTTTTTCTACTTCCTCTCCATTTAAATGGTAACTTAATCTCATACCCTGTAAGTCTTCTAAAAATTTTCTAAAATTCACTTTTGGGTGGGGAATACCTTCCATGGCTTTCCGAATATCTTCCGGTGTCCACGGTCTATAAACCAAAAGAGTCGGATCTTGTCCTGCCTGCCCTGCCTGAGGATTCGGTACTTCTATGAGCGGACATATCTCTTCTTCATAGCCTGTGATCTTCTATTTAATTCATTTAATTCAATCTCCCTCCTCAAGTCGCGTGTTCGAGACCTGGTCTCAATAGGATCCCTGACAAACGGTTGTGCTTTTGCAGGGACAGCTGGATATTGCGGAGGTGGATCAGCTCATCCACTCGCTTCATATTCTGGTAACGGAAGTGGAGGGGGAGAAGGAGAAGGAGGGGCTGTTGCTATTACTAAGTTATTGTCTTCTTTGTCTAAGAACATTGTCTTTGAATTTTTAATTCTTGGCTCCCTACGATTTGCTTCCTCGAGCCACCTATGTGCCTGAGGGACTCCTAATTGTCTCTGCTTTTTCAGTTGACCTTTCGCGTCTATTTTTAACTGTTTTACAAGTTTCATAAGTGCGAGTTTATCTAAATTACCCTCGAATTTATACTTATCGACCCATTTGGTGTAATATTTAACATTATCGGCACGCTGTAATTGCATATACTTTGCGTCTTCAGTTAGGGGCGTGTCCCGGGAACTTTTTGTGCACTGATTTCCCATTGCTGTCTTAGCTAAGCTGTAAATTGTTACGTAACCCTTTCTATCATGTGGTACCACAAATCTGTACCTTTTCACAGTTTATCTAGAATAACTGTCTACCTATTCTGTTTCCCTGATCTATGACAAAAACAGTAACCCCTTTTTCTGTCCCTGATCTGCATATGCAAATCTACCTGACAAAAAAAAACAGTTTTGTACTTAGTCCCTGATCTCAAAACAGAAATAAGGTAATTCCTCCTTACCTGACTCTCTGTGAGTTGATCCACTGGATCGTTGACTCGTCCTCCAATCCCAGCTCAGAAACAGTGGCTGGCCTCTTTCGAATGACAATTCAGTCAGAAGTCTTTCAAAACAGAAGAGCTGATTTGGCCTCTTCTCCATATGGATACATGCCACCGGGCCCAATTCTGACCTAGGCCTAGAGCGAGAGATACGTTTCCGGTCCGAAGGACCAATCTGTCAAAGGAAAAATATACTTTAAAAAAGATCAAAACACGGTAGATTCTGGTTAAGGCACTTTAATCTTGCAGCAAGCAGACAAAAACGTGCTAATACAGTGTTTGTCTAACCAGAAACAGGAATTACATTCATTTTTATAGATTCTCAAATTAATCTTGTCCTACCATGCTGACGTAACAGGTTACCACCTTTTCATCATCATCTGCTGACCATCTTTCCCATGAATTTCTGCTGATTTAAACAATTTTTATGTGAAACTTCCTGAGGAAAACAACATGGCCTTGGTTACTTTCAGTTAGATACTTGTTATGTTACATTTAAGATACTATGGCTAAATCAAGCACAATGCTAGCAGTTCATTTTTCTAATAATCCTTTGTCTACTTTATCTCTAAATTTCTACAGCTGCAGAGGTTCCCATCCTCTGGACAAAGCTGTTTGTCTAGAATCATTACATTTACAACATAAAGCATTGTTCATTCATTTACTTCTGACCTAGCAGATTAAGCACCTGCTTCTCAAGTACATTTCCACAAGGCATAAACAAGAATATTGTTGTGCTAGCAGTTACTAGGTCAGAGGGCAACTTGCAAGTTTCAGAAAGCATACTACAGTTTTCAAAAGGCATCTTTTTCAGTCTCATATTAAACTCAATTTATATAAAACACAGTGCATGAAAAATAGAATGAAAAGCGTATTAAAATAATTGATTATTAATTTGGCATTAAGCATACACACATTAATACATATTTTTCTAACACCCTTATTCAGGAATATGAGGTCAGGAACACAAATGGATATAGCCATGTACTAATAGCACTCAACAGACAGAATGCCAGTGATATATCTGAGACAAGACCTGTGTGGTGGACAGACAAAACATAACAGCCAATCCTCTGGCCATCATGTGGATAGGCCCACAGTTGACAGCTATGCAGACAGACTGCATTCCATGGTAAACTAGTATGTACACACAAACCCTGTTAAACCAGCAGTGTACAATGCATATAACAACACTTCTCACACTGTCTGTAGGTCTGGAACCTTATACAAATATGTAGTTGGCTTGTGTCTGCAAGTTCTTTTGTAAGAGGTTTTGCTACCTTCTGTCTGTAACACTTCTGCCCACATACAGGAAGGATGTCCTCCATACATGAAAGGCAAAGGGACTATTCCCACATGATTTAGTAATTTATAGTAGTGGGTTGCCATGACAGTGGTAATCAGAAGTACTACACAGCTGGCTGCATACAGGTAGCAAATGGTGGACACTGACTGGTGCAGAGGCCATCACTGGATCATGTGCATCACTTACAAAATCCATGCTGCAATCTATTCAAAGCAGCTCAATCCCTGTAATGGAGAGAGACAGAGAGAAAGTGAGAGAGAGAGAGAGAGAACAAACAAACAAACAAACAAGCAAACAAACAAACAAACAAGCAAACAAACAAACAACCAGTAAATAAAAAGTTGTTCAACAACTGAACCTACAAATATTCCAAGTTAACTAAGGGGACACATCAAACTGTATCCGGAAGAGACGACAATCCTACAACAGGTATGTGAAACATATATGCATGTAATTGATTGTAGAACTTGGTCTATATTAATGGGATATATGATGCAGAATGATTTATATGTAGCATCAGAAGTAGTTGTAATAATGTCCTTCTCAACAACTGCTATGGACAAAAGTGTCTGTCCCTGTGGGGAGTGGGCCATACCTGTCAACTGTGCAGATCAACACTGAATGACAAGATGTAAGCCATCATAGTGTGTGTTGTATACCACAAGATATGTATATCAGTGTGGCAAATAGCAGGGGTGGAAGTAATGCTGTTATAATAGACATATGAGTTTCAGAGCCCACCACTTGCAGGACAGTCATGTTAAGGTGTAATGTAGCATGCAGAAATGCCATAGTTGTGCAATAGGCTTTCCTGCAATCTGTCCCAATGCATACCCCCCTAATGTTAGGCTGTGTCCACATGTTACACCTGTCTGTGTTTTAGCAAGGCAGAACAGTGCAACTGTGAAGGAAGGAGAGTTAGAGAGTGTGGACCTGATATTTGAATGCACTATATATCTATCTATATATATATATATATATATATATATATATATATATATATATATATATATATATATATATATATGTGTGTGTGTGTGTGTGTGTGCGTGTGTGTATTGATCACATCATCATGGATCTCATTAACAGAGACATTGGGAACCTCCTAACACTGGCCCTACCCAGTTTGGCTTTGTTAAGGGCAGATCATGCCTCCTAAACCTGGCAGACTTCTTTGAGACAGTTACCAAGGCTATAGATGAGGGAAAGGTGGTCCACACAGCCTACCTAGACCTCACAAAGGACTTCAACACCATTCCACATTCAGGTATTATAGAGAAGCTCACTAGCCTGAACATAAACCTCTACGTCATGAGATGGGTTGCCAACTGGCTCATGGACAGAACCCACATGGTAAGAGTAGTGGGAGTTAGGTCTGACTCTAATACAGTTACAAGTGGCATTCCCCAGGGCTCAGTCCTAGGACCCCTCCTGTTTGGCATATACTTCTCACAGGTACAGGCAAACACAGGAGGACTATGGCTGACCAAGTTCACTGACGACTGAAAACTAGGGGCTATAATTGACTCTCTGGCTGACACAGACATTCTCCAAAAGGGTCTCACTGAGACAGATACCTGGTGTCAAAACCATGGCCTCAAGCTAAATGCCAAAAAGTGCATAGTCATGCCCTTTGGAAAAAAAAAAAGTACCCACAAACTACCACATAGGTGGTAGCCCTCTAAATACAGAAGATGTAATAAGGGATCTGGGGAGCCAAGTAGATAATAACCGCTCCTTTGATAATCACATTGTCAAAGTGGTTAGAAAATCCTTCTATGTGGCCCACCTAATCACAAAACGGTTTGCATCCAGTTCAAAAGAGGTCATTGAGCCCCTCTACAGATCACTCATCAGACCCCTCATAGAGTACAATGCCTCATTTGGGATGTACCTTACAAGACACCTGCAACAGCTGGAAATACCACAGAAGTATCTCACCAAGAGGATCACTGGCCTCAAACAGATGCTCTATGCAGCTCGACTGAAGAAACTCCAGCTGTACTCAGTTGCATACCGCCTACTCAAAGATGATCTCTGCGTGACATACAAGGTCATGTCTAACCCAGAATTGATGGACATGCTCCACCTAAAGAAAACCATATCTCCTCGAGCCACATGCTCTAGGGATCTAAACCTCACCAAAACAATAAGTAGGATGTGCTGGAGAGATAGATTCCTGTCACAGAGACTTCCCATGCTCTGGAACAAGATTCCAATCTACATTAGGCAGAGCTCCTCGCTAACCCTCTTCAAGAGAAACCTTGACGAGTGGATGGGAAACAGAAAGTTTACCCCAGGGATCACTTTGGCTCTGCTGGACAGAGGCACAGGGAACTAACCTAAGGGGTGGCAAAAGCCAACACATTCCAGCTAGGCTTATAAATGCCTTCAGGCAGATAGCCTAGTACCTACCTATGAACCTATATATATATATATATATATATATATATATATATATATATATATATATATATATATATATATATATATATATATATATATATATATATATGTGTGTGTGTGTGTGTCTACATTTATACAGACAGACAGACACACACACACACACACACACACACACACATATACATATATATATATATATATATATATATATATATATATATATATACAAAACACAAAATATATATCTCCACACACACACACACACACACACACACACACACATATATATATATATATATATATATATATATATATATATATATATATATATATACATGTCCCCTACTGTTGAATGGCAGTGCTGCATGACACGTGTGAGAGAACATCACACATATCAATACATGTATATATGTATGTATATATGTATGTATATATATATATATATATATATATATATATATATATATATATATATATAAATATATCTATATAGATAGTAGCAAGTGGGTGCAAAATGGACAATTATGTCTACTGTGAACTCCATGTTGGGAGCACATTGCCCTTGTTTGTGAAGGTGGGATTGGTATTTTGCGGAAGAATAGTAGGTATATTTGGGGAGGTAGGTTGGGTTGGAAGACAGACAAGACAGCATACAGGGGCAGTATATGACACATGTGGTGGGTAAACACCTTGGATGGGGAGTGTTGTTTGGAATGTGGAAGGCCATGAGCCCCCATATGGAAACAATGGGACCATGGTCCCCACCCCTGGGCAGTCACAACTGCATCTTCATGGCCCTGAAGGTGCCTGGGCTGGGGGCTGAGCAGTACGAGCATTTGGACCCTGTGATTGTGTACTGAGAGCCTCAAGGTGGTGTAGCACATCCCGCAAGTCTCTGTGGATCTCCCTATGCACCAGACCCTAGACCTGACTTTGGGTGTTAGGATTCTGTCTGTGTGTGCTCCCTCAGGGAGGGGGGTGAACACCATCCCCTGAGGTGCTTCGACCTGAAGGTAGTGCAGGACCAGTAGATGATGAGGTCCAGGGTGGGTCGCAGATGTGCTGTAGCCTGGAACATGGCCAGATGAGGTGGGAGAGGTGGTTCTGCTGGCAACTGTCTTCCCAAACATGCTATTGTGTCACTGTTATAGAACATATGTGGGTAGTAATAGCCCACACATTCCAGGATTATGTCTAACAGCTTGTACAGATATCCCCATTAACACAAAACAACACATGTGCAGCAGTCACATAGCAAAGAGAACGCATGCATGTATGGAACCATAGTAGCCCTTACAATGGCATGCAGGTGACATTATTTGTAACAGGTCACCAGTAATTTAGTTTCAACATGGAACATGACTACAAACACATTGCACAAATTGTTGCACAATACAATATATGTCCCAACAGTAGGTCTGCTGTAGACATACCCGTTGAGCTGTGTGATGAGATTGTTGTTGCAGATATGGTGGGGGGGGGCAGAGATGTGTATTAACAATCATTATATCCTTGCAGTATGAGGTCCTCAGACCTGCTTCCCTCTTTATGTCTTTCAGACACGATGTCTCGGAAGAGACTTCTGATTTACACACCGCAGGAGAATGACATCATCATCACATACCTGGTGAAGCACTTCCACACCCTGTTTGGGCATACAGCCCATAAATTGCAGAAGAGGACTGCCCTGTGGAATGGTCTTGTCCACAGGGTAAACGATGCTGGCCTACATAACCGCAGTTATGAGCAGGTCTGACATCAGTGCACTAATCTACTCCATCATGCCCGTCGGAGTGCTGCTGCAGTTAGGGGGGACCAGCTTGCCATGGAGGTGTCATGCCATCCAGCCCCCCTGACACATGTTGAGGAGCTCCTCACCAGCTTCGCAGCACCTGCCTGCCCGCAAACACAAGACCCGGAGGAGAGCATAGTTGAGGTGGCTGCTACCCACACAATGGCTGAGGAGCATGCAGGTAAGGCCAGAGTGCACATCAGTAGACCACTG
>NC_056735.1:783151535-783159035 GCF_019279795.1 Protopterus annectens
CTGTGTAACATTTTGTCAGCAGTAAAGTTTAATGCTTACATGTCAGGAAGTGTAGCTGTCCAGCCATGTTGCATTATAGCTGTTATTAAAACTGAGTGATTGTGGTCTACATAATGTATTCCGTTTGTATTGTAGGTCTCCATGTTTCAGCAGGATGATGGTCTGCTGTTGTATCCTACAAGGGGTATGGCACTATGGTGACACCTCGGCTGTGCCGTACAGATGCAGGTGAACACATGTCATAGGTCTGTATAACAGTTACTGCATGTGCCACTGGGCCGATATGTTTGGGGGGTAGTGTATACAGGTGAGTGCATGGTGGCTGATGTCAGCAGCCTTTCTGCAGTGGACAATGGTAAGTGTACTGAGTGGTACACATAACATGTTTATGTATAACACACACAGAGGCTTTGGTGTTGATGCAATACACAGACAATACTGTACACATGGTGCAAGGAACCCATTTTAGCCTATGTAATTCCACCAAGACAGAATAGGAACAACAATACATTGGGAAATTAGCAGCCTGCTAGTTTAATGTCATTGACGATGGTACTATCAGGGTATATGTCCCCTTCCACAATGTAGTGCAGTCCTCAACTCGATATACATAGGTGTGCTGGTGTGGGTAGCACAGCCCTACCCTTTGGAGGGTGTGAGGTGCTGTAGAACTGCAGATAGTGTGATAGACAACTACTTAACCTGTTAACGTGAACTGTACAGTATTAAGGTCAGCTAAGCAGGGGGATACACTCAACAGTAACTGCAATGATTGTGGCTGTATCCACAAGAGCCACACCCAGCTATATATACCAAACCCAGTATTGCTGTACACCTATACAGTGGGGAAGAGGGCATTTACACAACTGCCACTACTTGTGATGGAATGTATTTCCACAGGATGATACCTGTGAAATGTTAGCATTTACCAGGCAGTTCTCAGACAGATGACCTCCTTGGACATGTATATTCTGCAAATGGATGTAGATTCCTTCACATACATGCACACTCTTACTTGGCAACCCTGGGACAAGAACCCCTACCTAGGTATGTAGTGCTACTGATGTGTGTGGCCTTAATTGCACACACGACACAGCCTTTAGGATGAGGTGTGTTCCAGGTTACATGTTACGTGAAGAACATCCTCAGGCCTACACGGTATGGTAATGGGAGATGTACTGGTTGTTTATGGACAATACATAGTGTGACATACTGTCATATACACATCGACAAACACATAACAGTCATGCACACATCTGAGAGACCTGGGCTTATCAGTGCTAACTGCCTTGCCAATGTGTCCATTCTGTTACAGATAAGTTGTACACAGCACATGCATAACTGGGATGGATAGTGTTATCATTTACCTGTATGGTTGATGGTGACAGTGGTCCCCATACAGTGGAACATGGGACATGTACTGAGGGTACGATGGTGTAAAAAGAGTATACCCAGCACCCACACCCCACAGTGGATATTGTATGCACTGAAACCCATGATAACACTCTGACATACCCATCATCACACATTGACCAGGACTGCAATACAACCACTTGTCTATCCCAAGAGTGCTAGTACAGGGATATGCATCTAATGCACATGCCACAGGGATAGTAGGGGGATGCATTGTCATAGCTCTCCTATGGTCAGCAACATCACTATCCCTAATACTGTGTGGCAAGGTGTATTGTATTAGCAGAATGTGGTCTCAGAATCCTGTATCCTACAGATATACACACAAGCACACATACACACACTTGCAAAAACTCAGAGGGTATCCCATGCCTATCAACACATTTGTACAACAGTGTTGTGCTGGTACTGCAAGCCCCAGGTAGCCCTTAGGGAGAAGAGTGTAACAAGGTACATGTAATGTCCGATACTGCAGAAGCCCCATCTAACTCTAACAATGGGAGGTGCGGTGGGTGTGAAGGTCCTCAGCGTATTATCAACTACAGGTCTACAAATATACAGACACTGTTATTCTCAGTAATAACTGATGGAGTCCATCGGTGCAGGTGTTCATAGGTGTGCACCAGGCTATTGTCCATGGAGAGATGGGAATTGTAGGGGATGTGTGTATAGTGGTATCATGCCACCTGTCATGTGTCAGCAGGCCATCTAGCAACAGATACCACAGGGATGATCCTCAGGGTGAGTTATATGCAACATCCAATCATCTGGTTGCCTCTTGCAGAGGGCCTGTGAGGTGCTCCAGTTGACATGTATGCAACATGTATTACATAACATGGTCAGTGTCTGTCTTGGAGACCTGTACCCAAGCATGTTCTATTGACTGTGATAGTGTAGTTGAGGTATCCATGGCATGTGTTGCATACAGGGTGTTTATTCCTAGCTGTGGCATTCATAACACAGCTGGGCAGACATGTCAGTGTCAGTCAAGCATAGATTGCCTGTAAGCAGCTAAGATGGATACCTGACATCTGCACATCTTTACAGAGGACAGACAAACATCAGCTAGTCAACTGGCTATACATTAGGATGAATGTGCTGACAGATATACATTTGACACCAATAGGTATGCCATTGCTACATGACAGCAGCCCTCATTGACATGTCCTTTACACACAGTAGTCTACAGTTAACATCCACGTGTCAGATCAATATCCAGTAAGAAATATTTAATGAGACACAGCTCACACACCAGGAACATGACAGTGAGGACTCAGAGTCCATCTTTGCATGCAGGGGTGTTTGGTTCCAGTACTACAATCTGCAATCTACTCTTACATGGGAAAGCACTGCCAACAGTAGTACCATAATGATATACTACATGCCAGTGTGACTGCATATAACCTGGGCTACTACCCATGTATGTATCACATTCAAATGGAAAAGAGTGTTGTACAAGCCATATATACTCAGGTGTCCAACACAGTAGACTCACACCCCTTGCTACTGTAATGACAGCACATAGATGCATGCTATGTACATGGAATTAAATACACTTCTTAAAGATGTTATTACCCTATTTTATCAGACCGGAATGCGAGCACTGGTTACCAGGGCTGAGCCATGCTTAGCAGGTTTCAGCATTGCTGCAATATAAATGCTAAGCAAATTTACGTACTGGTAAGTGAAGCCTACATGGTGTAAGTGCCTGTATGTTTAACCGCACATTAGCAGTGCTTACCATCATGCACAACTGCACAAATCCACTTAAAGCTACTCAAAACGGCCTTAACCACTCTGTATCTGACAGCCCTTGTTCTGCCCAGCAACAAAATAAACAACTCTTGCAGGACTTGAACCCAGGACCCTGTACACTAGCGTCACAGCAGATAACCACTAAGCCATCACAGCTGTGAAAACATGTTTTTTTCTAATATATCTGCCAGTACACATACTGAATAGTATTGAACAACTACTATGACTTCTACAATTGTGTAGTACTTGTTAGTGATATTACTGTTGAGTCACATATGCTGCTATATCTAAATATACACATATCAGATAAATATGGTGTGCTACATCTGGGAAGATATATACAGCAGTCACAAAACAAGGATATATATATATATATATATATATATATATATATATATATATATATATATATATATATATATATATATATATATATATATATATATATACATATGTAGGTATATGTGTACATGTACATATTCAAATATATGTATTTATATACATCTGTATATTGCATTTTATATATAGTCATATATATATATATATATATATATATATATATATATATATATATGGATCCCTATCACATGGTCGACAAGCCATTTGATCGACTTTCATTTGGTTGACAGTTCATTTGGTCGACAAGCAGTTTTATGTGCCCCCCCCCAGCTATATATATCAACACCAGGGTCGCACAACATTGGGGAGGGGGGCAAATCTGCCTGTCGACCAAATGAATTGTCGACCAGATGAAAGTCGATCAAATGGCTTGTCGACCATATATATCTATATATATATATATATATATATATATATATATATATATATGTGTGTGTGTGTGTGTGTGTGTGTGTGTGTATGTGTGTGTGTGTGTGTGTGTGTGTGTGTATTATTATGCCCTTCATAGCAATTTAGGCAGTTTATATCATAGTTGTACAGTTTGAGCATTTTTGATCTGTTGCTGCCATCTAGTGGCCTTTTATTTATAACAGTTAGATTAACTTATTTTACAGCATTATAGCAAGCCTCAGGAAGTGATGTAACTCAGTCAGGAAGCAGCTTTCTTTCTAGCCCTCATGAAGTGCAGTCATGCTCTTCTTTTCTCAGGCCCTGGCATTCAAATCTTCTGTAAGTAATTTGTATGTTGTGATTCTTTGTATTTAGAAGTGCTATATATTGTATATATGCTGATATGTTGCTATTTGTATTGTGTTGCAGTTTTACAAAAAAGTATTAAAGTTAAGAAATCTCAGTAAAGCTACAAGAGACCCTGATTCTTTTGCTTATTGGATTTTCTTAAAGTGTTAAGCTGTCCGTTTAGCTGTACTATGCCTCACACAGTGCTGTGAGAATGGAACAGTAAAAAGGATCCTTGCAGTCCTGAATACAAGAGGTTGCTGCACTGCAAATATGAGTCTGAAATCAGGGAAAAAGTATAAACCTGTGGATATGTTCCCCATGACACAGCATGGCAGGGAGAGCAGCTCTAGTGTCCTGAAAGATGATGCACGGTCACATGGCTCAAAATCATTAACATCCAGTAAGATGTCCTCAGCATGTTCCTTAGCAATCAGAGCTTGTGCCAAAACAGATGCAGCATGTGCCCAACTGGCATTTGCTAAAAAAGAAGCCATTATGATGTGACAAAAGGCAGAATTGGAAGCTAACCTACATATTCTTCAGTGCCAGAGTGCAGCTGCTGCAGCAGCAGCAGAGGCCACTGCTTACCTGGAAGCAGATTAATCAGTAAGTGAGATAACTCACTTAGAAACAGAAGTCCCAGAGAAACCTCTCTCCTCTGCTGAACATAAAAGTGAGTTCATCCAGAAACTTACTAGTATGCATGCAAGCCAGCAGTTACCTAAGATTATGTAAGGAGAATTTAGCGCAAGGCCAGCAGATGTCCAGATTATGCCCCATCAGTCTTGTGATGTCAGCAGTGTCAAACCAACAAAAGAACAACCCCCTGAGCTCCTTAGAAATGGAAATCCAGGACTCCACTACCACAGACTAAAGATTACATGCCTGAACACCAAAACATACAGGATGTCACAAAGTATCTTATCCACAAAGAAATGGTTAACTCAGGTTTTATCAAGTTTGATAACTGTCCCGAAATCTATTGGGCATGGAAGTGCTCCTTTCTGAGTGCAACTAGAGACTTAAATTTGACAGCTGCAGAAATGCTGGACTTAATGATAAAATGGTTGGGCAAAGAGTCAGCAGAGCATGCAAAATGAATGCGTACAGTACACTTATTTAACCCTTTGGCAGGACTTAACATGGCATGGCAGAGGCTCGAAAAAAGGTATGGTTCACTTGAAGCAGTTGAAGATGCTCTACTGAAAAAGCTTGAAACCATCCCCAAGTTGAACAATAAAGACAATACAAAATCACAACAACTGGGCGATCTTCTCGAAATAGAGTGTGCTAAAGAGGAGGGCTATTTGACAGGCCTTTCATATTTAGACACTGCTTGTGGTACTAATCCAGTAGTGGAGAAACTACCATATACCTTGCAACAACAGTGCATATCTGTTGGAGCTTAATACGAAGAGGAAAATGGAGTAGATTTTTCCCCATTCTTTGTTTTCTAGGTTCATTCAGCAGGAAGCAAAGATTAGGAGTGACCCCAGCTTTGCCTTCATTAGCAGCAGTAATCCAGACCAGAAAAACTTTCCAGACCTCATGGTAAGTTTTCTGTGTTTACACACAACACAGTTGTACCTTCAAGGGCCACAAACTGTCAAGCCAGCAGCAAGGTGAGCCTTACAGAAACTCCTGATAGGCAATGCCAAATTAACCAGAAGCCTCATCCTCTGAAAAGGTGCAAAGGGTTTAGCGGTAAACCTATTGAGGAGAGAATGTCCTTTCTTAAATGAAATGGCATCTGTTTCAAGTGCTGTGAATCTACTAAGCATATAGCTAAAGACTGTAAAATATCAGTCAAGTGCACAGAATGTGGCAGTGTGAAACACATAGTGGCCTTACACCCTGCTCCACCTCCACAACCAGCAGGGATGGTAGAAGCCAGGAAAGATCAGGGCAGGGAGCAAAAAGATGATTCCCCTTCTTCAGTGATGTCTAAGTGCACTGAAATCTGTGGCCAAGGTAAAAATCCATGGTCATGTTCTAAAATCTGTTTAGTCACTGTGTATCCCACCGGGAAAAGAGACAAAGCAGTGAAGATTCATGCAATCCTTGATGAGCAGAGCAACAAATCACTTGCAAGGTCAGACTTTTTTGATATCTTTAACATTAAAACAACTGCAGCTCCCTATACTCTAAAGACATGCGCAGGCATTATGGAAACTGCAGGCAGAAGAACCATAGACTTTGTTATTGAATCATTTGATAAGGAAAAGTGATTCCTATTACTGACAGAGAGGGTGACATGATACCTGATGACAAGTCAGAAATCCCTTCTCCAGAGGTGGCTTATCATCACCCTCACCTCCGCCCAATTGCTCACCTCATTCCAGCTGTTAATTCTGGTGCTTTTATCCTTTTGCTTCTTGGAAGAGACATTTTAGAAGTACACAAAGTGCATGAGCAAATTAATGGAACTGTCAATGCCCCTTATGTTCAGAGACTTTACTTGGGGTGGGTCATTGTAGGAGAAGTTTGCCTGGGATCAGTTCACCAGCCAAACAGAAGGTGCAATCAGAGCTGCAGGTTTCTGGATCCTTGGTGGTAAACGCCTGATGTCTGCAATTGTCCACAAATGTGTTATCTGTCATAAACTGAGAAGGGGATTAGAAAGTCAAAAGATGGCAGATTTACCAGAAGATAGAGTGATTCCAGAACCACCATTCACAAGCATGGATATTGATGTTTTTGGCCCATGGACAGTGGTAACCCACCATGTTAGAGGAGGTAGTGCTGACAACAAATGCTGGGCAGTACTTTTTACATGTCTGTCTACACGAGCTGTACATATAGAACTGATTGAATCTATGTCAGCTTCCAGTTTTATTAATGTCTTGAAAGATTCTTTTCAATCCATGGCCCAGCAAAGTTACTTCACTCTGATAGAGGAACAAACTTTGTGGGAGCTTGTAAGGAACTGAATATTTGTGCAGGTGATGCAGCAGTATGATATTATCTACAAAACAAAGGATGCACGTAGGTCTTCAGTCCTCCGCACTCATCTCATATGGGAGGTGCTTGGGAAAGACTAATAGTTGCAGCTAGATGTATATTGGATGCAATGTTGCTGCAAGATAAGCCTACTCGTATTACCCATGAGAGTTTAAGTACCTTTATGGTGGAAGTTATGTCTATTATGAATGCAAGAACTTTAGTGCCAGTGTCAAGTGATCCAGATAATCC